>NC_091181.1:14172222-14208274 GCF_040958095.1 Procambarus clarkii | reverse complement strand
GAGCCTTGTTCCTTGACCCCAGTTGTGACGTGGTTCTCGGCTAAATTTACTGTTAGGTTTGCCATGATATCTTCTTTGATCACGGTGTCCTCCCTGAACCTTACGTACCTCATCACTGTTAGTAACAGTGGCAGAACCGTTATTAGCACTGCACTCCATGACACGAGCATCACGTGCAGCATCTTCCATTCGATGAGCAATATCCAGTATCTTGGTTAGAGAACTTTCATCATCAACAAGTTCTAGAGCTCTTCGACGGAGACGTGTAGATGTGCATGTTTCAATTATTTGCTGTTTGATTTCTTTGTCAACATCAGCAAACTCACAATGGGCTGCTAAACCCTGCAGACGTGTGTGGTATTGATCCACAGTTTCATTAGAGAGTTGTTTTGCTCTCCTGAAATGCATAATTTCCATAGCAGTATTTTGCCTTGGTTTGAAATGCTCTGTTAGTTTGGCTTTGGCAGTGTCATAATCTTTGGCACCACCAGTGTCTTTCAGTGTGTCAAAGATGTCACAAACTCTATCACCTGCATAATGAAGTAGAAAGGCACGCTTTCTTTCAGCACTTTTGATGTCAGAAACTATCAACAAATTTTCAAACTTTTTAAGCCTTTTGACCCACCTCTGTGACAGGTTTGTCTGGTCACAGTCAGGATCAAATGCAGGAAACTGAGGTATATTTGCCATTTTTACTGAATAAATGTAACTTATCACTTAAATGTTCCTCAGAATATTAAACACTTACTGCACTGTATATGTTAGTCAAGAATTCACTGTAATTACTTTAATTTTGCAAAGCACACAAGCATTTTAATGCAAAAGTTCACAACAGTGCACAATATAGCAGCAACTGACTTCTTACCTAGCCCTTGTGTACATGTGTTGTTCCTACTCACAGCAGCAGCACAGCAGTTGGCACAGCAGTTGGTACAGCAGCAGTTGGTGCAGCAGTTGGTACAGCAGTTGGTACAGCAGTCAGTTCAGTGTGATGAATTTTGTAGCACGAAGCGTCGTTTCGTAACCAAAACATCAGGTTTTGTACACATCAATGCGTCGTTTCGTACACAACGTCAGCAGATTCCTCAGTACAGTTTCTTCAGCACAGCTTGGGTAACACACAGCTTGGGTAGCACACAGCATCGGTTAGCACACAGCATCGTTTAGCACACAGCATTGGTTAGCACACAGCATCGGTTAGCATACAGCATCGGGTATGGCGCTCACAGCTTCTCTTCCTCCTCCAGGCAGCATGCTTCTCCCTTGTGTTTGAAACTGAACAAATACCTGCGTTCACAGTTCATCCTCGTCGCCAATGTGGTGTTTGTGTGTTACTGAGGAAGTCTTGGTTGTAGGGTTGATGTAAAGTCATGACTTGGTTACTGACTTTAATACTTAATATGATTACATGACTAGTAGCTACCAAGCTTGGCGGGCGTCCTGTACGCTCTATTGTTTACCTCCTCTCTCTGGCGTCTCAGCCGCCGCACATAGAAAACGGATGGTACCATTTTCTGTGAACATGACAATTAGTAATGATGATCTTTTTTTATCCTTATTACGTTTTTTTCTTTTTCGTTTTCGTTTTCGTTTAAGATAATGTCGATTTCTTTTGGGATCTTGTAAATAAAGTAAATAAATATTTTCTCCTTTAGTTATCATTTTTTATTAATTTTATACGTCCTGTGAGTGCGAGATGATGGAGAAGTTTTAGTGGATTTTTTAAATGGTGTGTCTGTAAACGATATGTCATTAGTGTATATATGTTACTTTTTAGATACTCAAGAGGTCGGCGACACATTTTGTTTTTTTGGGGAATAGTTAAAGAAGTAGTTGACTCTTCCACAGAAAAAACATATGCTATTTCAGGAAATTCTGATAATGTACAACATATATTATTCTTTGGGGGGGAAGTAGGATGGTAGATGAGTTGGCCTTGTTCTACGAAAAAATGATAATTTTGAGGCATAATATGAACAAAAACATTTTCACGTTCATTTTTAGTATTTTTATTATTATGTTTATATACAGCCATAGAATATGGTATGAGTGGTAAAGATTCTTTTTCTATTGTCTTTCTTTTATTGTTTAGTATCAGATTTTTACTTACTTCAATCTGATTTGGTGAAAAATATATAAATAAATAAAACCAAATAATAATAATAAGAATAGTAAGAATAACGAAAAATAAAATATCATAATACATACACATTTTTTGTATAATTAAATATTTAGTCTAGTGACTATTCTTCGCGATGGTAAATCTGGAGAGGTAAGACTTTTTAAAAATAATTGATAAAATATATTATCATTATCATTAGCATTACATGATGATATATCTGATAATACCATTTGAGCTTCTCGTGGAGTTAACTGTAATCCCTCTTTTTTTTCTCCATTCTCTCTCTCATGTGTAGGACAATTGTTTTTATTCATAGCACATCTCACACTCTCTATATCCCATTGCACTGTACTAGGTGGACTAATAATACGGACGTGTTCCAACGAAGTTTGAATCATAGTTGTAGATAAATGTTCAATACCCTCCTTTATTTTCAATTCATTATCTTGGAAAAGTTTTTCAAATATTTTAGTTATATTTTCATCATGTTTTGTAATTTTTAAAAACTTCTTTGGATTCCCTAATATCGACTGTGAGGTGGTGAGATTAGATGACCCAAAGGCTGGAGGAGGTGGTAACACTTTCATATTTCAAATATAAAAATAATAAGATCAAATAAGACAATGATCGGTTTATCAAAGTGTGATATTTTAAAATTACATGAGGCACCGAAACATCAAAATGTCAATACCCATTTGTTACATTTATACAATCCCCAAAATATTGGAAATAATAAAAATAGGGATTTGGAAGAATTTCCGTTAGTTTATGATTCAAAGTTATATAAGTTTATCACATATGTAAAAGAATACAAATCTAAATTAGGAAGTAATGTAGCTATTATTGAAAAATTTGATAAACATTTTTTATCTTGCTCGCCTCAGTATGTATTAGGACATTACCTCATGGGTGACACAGGTGTTAACAGATATTATCAAGAATTTCAAAGAAAATTAGGTGATATTAGCCATATATCGGGAAGTTTTGCCCTAGGTAACATGTTAACTCCAAATTTGGATTATACAATGTGGATTAGGTCTGAAGATTTACAGCTCAATCGTATATTTGTTGGTCAAGTATTTCTGACAGTTTCACAAATGCGTCAACTAATAAGTCAGTCTCCATACAGAAAACATCAAATACAAGGTTTCAGTGATGTTACTACACCTTCAAATTTTGAAAAATTGGTTAACGAAGAAAATGCTGCTCAGTTCTTTGATTTTATTCCATTTCTTCGTAACCATTCAAAAACAGTTCTTGAAAAAGATATGGTATATATTACTGAAAAAATTGTATATTGTAAAACTTAAAGTAATGTAATTGCAAATAAAAAATGAATAAACAGGAAGAAACTAAAATTATTAATACCTTGGATCAATTATTATTGCTTCCTATAGGTAAATTATATGGACAAATTCAAGATATAAATGATACAGCTATTATAAAGAAGATTTTAGATGATTTTAATGATATTATTATTAAAGGAGATGAAAATATTCAAAAAATCATTGATCCAAATCTCTTAGCATTTTCTAACAAAACTAATATTAAAAATTTCAAAGCAAATATAGAAGCACTTCTTTGTGGTGACCTTTATTTTTTAAGAAAATTAACATTTATATATGGAACAAAGGTACGAGAAATGTTCCGGATACATATTCAGACTAAATATCCATATTATATTTATTGTAATTATTTACAAGATGTAAATATGTTGCTTACGTGTCTTAATGATTGTGAAATATATGATGAAAAATCTATATGTACAATATTTAATGATGATAATATATATAATAATATCCAGGCAATTCTAATTTGGACAAGATTTAAAGAGTGGTTTAAAATTTATCCATACTGTTCCATTCTAAAACAAATTTCCAAATTAGAAACAAGTGAGAGTTTTATAGAATTTATGCGTTTACATAATAAAATTAATACTGGATGTTTTTGATATAGTCTTGTAAATTTTAGAGATCGAATTTTTCTCATAAGAGACAAATATAAACGAAGATTTTGTAATGAAAGTTTAGTAGACAATGAAAAAAAATATTATAGAAGATGCTTCCCATCCTTTAGCTACCATTCCAGATGAGCAGTTATATTGGAACTGTAGTAATTCAATGGATATTGAAAGTTTATTGGAAACTTCATCTTTTGAGAAAGCAGTTTTTAATAAAGGATGTAAAGCTCTATGTAATCCACATAATTATAATTTAGCTAAAACCTACTTATATCCTAATTCAAAAATACATCCCATTGACCCAAATTTTAATAAAAATTTTATTTATGTTTGTGAAACTGGGTCGATTTTGAGGTTAATATCATTGGAACTTCAAGAACATTCTCTTAGACATTACACCGTTATACATCCCACAAATATATTTAATTACCATAATACTATTATACTTTTGTTATTTATCATAATAATAATATTAATTGTTTACTTTTATTTATACATATATAAAAATATATAATGACTATAGTTAGTATAGAAACTATTACCCCCAGCAACGACCCTAACCCCAGCAACACCGCTAACCCCAGCAACATCCCTAACCCTAGCCCTAACCCCAGCAACAACCCTAACCCTAACCCTAACCCCAGCAACAACCCTAACCTCAGCAACAACCCTAACCCCAGCAACGACCCTAACCCCAGCAACGACCCTAACCCCAGCAACGACCCTAACCCCAACACCTCTAACCCCAGCAACACCCCTAACCCTAATTCTAGCAACAACCCTAATAATTCAAGTGACAACCCTAATAATTCCAGCAACAACCATAATCCCAGCAACACCAACCCGATCTCAAGTCCTACCTCCAACTCCACCAACCTTATCCAACCTAATAATCAAAATTCAAATAACATTATAAATAATCGCCAAACAAAAGTTATATTAAAACTAATTACAATTACACTTATGACATCTGTTTTTGGTACAGTTTTATATATTCTTGGAGATAATATGGTAAATAGAAAAATTTATGAATGCATAACCCCTTATTTGTTATCTCATATACAAAATAATTTGAATAATTATTCGATAATTTCTAATTAAAAACATACAGAGTCAGTACCTGATGTGAATTCAATTTTAATATTTAAAATAATTTTAAACACTTATAATTTCTAATAAAAAAAACAAAAAAAAAACGTGTGTCATACTTCTCAAATTTAGGTAGGCTATGATATAAAAACAGCATTTATTAAACATTTTTACACATCCAAAGTATAATAATAGCATTAAACTTCTAGTTAAAAACTAATCCTTAATAATATAGTCTATTAGAACAGTTTGATCAATTTGTTGGTTTCCTGATATAGAAGTGAATTTTGGATAATGTAATTCCACTATTCACCTTTTCAAAATTTTCCTCTAGATAATGGGAAAAAAGAGCATTACACTCACAACAAAACATTTTATCTCCAACATAAATGAACTTGTTTCCCTTAAACTCTTTAATAGCATATAAGGCATCACTATAATATTCATACTTTAAAGGTTCTCTTTCACTTAGGTTGAGTTCATCTATCATTTCACAATATCCTGAAGTGCTCATATAAAAACTACCCTCAGCCATTGCACTTGGGATTGAACTCTTTTTTTCTAGTGGCCATGTCATTAAAAGAACATCTGGATGATATTTATTATTAATTGCCTCAGAGATATTTATATCATCAACCTCCATCCATGATATAGAATTTATGTTTGAGTAATTATCAGTAGCTTTCACGTCCACATTTCTTAATCTCAATAGATTTTCAATGAATGCAGTGCCAGCAAAAACACTTACAAGAGAACCTTCACCTATGAATTTAATAATTGCATCTATTTCTATTTCTAGTGGCAAATAATGATCAAATACTCCTCGTAGCATTCTACACAAATCAGGAAAAATATGAAGACAGTTAATTATATACAAAATTTCTTCTTCCAATGGGTAAATTGAAGAAAACTTCTTGGATATTTTATTCCTTTTTACATCTAGTGAGAAATCAATCTGTTTCTCCAACTGCCTTTTTTCTTCATCTGGTGTTATTATTGTGTATATATTCTTTTCATCTGCATTCAAGATAAAATTCCACCACTCTGCAGCGTTCGAAGATGATATTTTATCTTTGAATTTTCTTATAAATAACTTTGGTAACTTTCCACCACGAGTGGGAATTTCATCAAATTCTGAAAAAAAAACTATCAAAAGGACTTTTCGACATCCTCTGTTCAATAAAACTGTCTCACACACATGGCACGGTATTTCATATGCATGTTGTGTGTTGAAATGTATTACTAAGTAGTACATTGCAAAGAACTTTTTCTGGCAAATATCACAGGCAAAACATTTTCTTGTCAAAATTTTTGACAGATAATTATCATTGCAGATTTCTCTCTCACACCGATCACATTTTGTATGGGTCAGGTAAGACTGATGATCAAATAAAAAAATAACTTTATCACCCTTGTATGTTGAAATATTCTTAAAAAAACTTTTAGGAGATGTCATTATCAGCACTTGATTATAACAGTCAGTTCCACCACTAGTAATCTCTTCACCATTCACAAAGGCTTCACCTCTCCATTCCAATTGACGTAGTTCTTGTTCAAGTTGAGTCCAACCATTAGAGGGTGATGATATGAGTAGTCGAACATTTTGATCCATAATAAATTTTTGAATGGTTGAACCCATCTCATATTCTGGTTTTGTGTCTGGTCTCACTATATATTTTTTTTGTTCATAAGTCAGATTTCGCCACATAATCTTTGCAACCGGACTTTCCCATATTTTGCTAGTGTCTGTTATTTGGGTTATAATATCATTGCCTAGTGGCCTAAACTGATGATTTTCATTTTCAATAAACTTGTTAAAAACAGAAATTACTTTTCTCCATATGTTGGTGCCAGTCATAATGTTCAATCCAATCTACCACCTGTAAAATCAAATGTATGATAGGTTAAATTTTTACAAACATATTGTGCAAATTAATGTTTATATATATTTCATATTTCAATCAGAGGAAAAAAAAAGATAAGCCTTATCATTTTGTTCTGAAGGTCGGTTATTTTAATAGTTTATTTACATTGTTTATGTATCAACTTTTGTGGAAAGATATGATTAATTCCAAAAGATGTCATTCCTACCACATTAGAAAACATTTTCACTGATTATGACCATTATTGTAATTTTTTATTAAAAAAAAATTTTTAATTATTAGTAAAAAATCATATGATTACAACAAGATTCAGAATAGAATAATTAATTAAAAAAAATAATAATGTATTTCTTGGACCAATCTTCTGAAGGCTTTGTTGTACTGTTGTAGCTAGTTAATATAAAGCTTCCATATAGAAGTCATCGTCCAATGTTCATTTTCTCCATCTTCATCTTGTTTTACCTCAGTGCAACATCCTTTATAATCAGGGTTGTAGAGAGCTGTAAACTCATTCTGTAAATAAACTTTCTGATTGAGTAATCTCAAATGTTCAGGTAAGCTTAAATCCACTCCTGCATATTTTTTGGCAATCTCTGCCATTACCTTAACCCATTCTATAACACTTTCAATTTTACTGTAGCATACTTCTATTCTTCCCAAACCGAGGTGAACAGGCGTTATGATCTGTGACTCCAAACGGAAGTTATCATATAACATTTCTACTGCTCGTATTTTCATCATTCTTTCAACTAAATTATTGTAGTTTTTTTTTTTTGGATTTGTAGCCTCATACTGCTGCTTTTCAATCTCCGCTAAGCTCCTTATGCGTGCAATAAAGTCGGGGATATCTTCATAATCCACTACACAATGCCCAACGGCGATAGTCACAATCACATCATTAACAGAGGCTGGATAAAAAGAGTCATCCAGCACCTGTGGCCGGTATATCCCGTCCTCACTTGATGGCGCCACTGTCCATTTGGAGGGGGGGGGGGGTTTCGGGAGAATCCTTACTTGATGGCGCCGCTGTCCATTTGGAGGGGGGGGGGGGGTTCAGGAGAATCCTTACTTGATGGAGCCGCTGTCAATTTGGAGGGGGGGGGTTTCATGAGAATCCTTACTTGATGGTGGTGGTGCTGCTGTCCATTTGGAAGGGGGGTGGGTTTCGGGAGAATCCTTACTTGATGGTGGTGGTGCTGCTGTCCATTTGGAAGGGGGGTGGGTTTCGGGAGAATCCTCACTTGGTGGTGGTGCTGCTGTCCATTTGGAGGGGGAAGTTTCGGGAGAATCCTCACTTGATGGTGGTGGTGCTGCTGTCCATTTGGAGGGGGAAGTTTCGGGAGAATCCTCACTTGATGGTGGTGGTGCTGCTGTCCATTTGGAGGGGGAAGTTTCGGGAGAATCCTCACTTGATGGTGGTGGTGCTGCTGTCCATTTGGAGGGGGAAGTTTCGGGAGAATCCTAACTTGATGGTGGTGGTGCTGCTGTCCATTTGGAGGGGGACGTTTCGGGAGAATCCTCACTTGATGGTGGTGGTGCTGCTGTCCATTTGGAGGGGGAAGTTTCGGGAGAATCCTCACTTGATGGTGGTGCTGCTGTCCATTTGGAGGGGGAGGGTTCGGGAGCAGACTCACAGATAGTGTTGTCATCACTAATCTGTGCCATTCCTGACTGAAGAAGGAGTGATTTACAATTACACTGTTTATTATTATTATTATTATTATTATTATTTTATTTATTTTATCTCACAATGCTACCCACCATCCGTCTGTCCTCATTTAGTTCCATAGTGAGAATGAGCTTAGAGTTTTTTTATCCCACTTAAGTACACATTCGAGAGTTGCGCCAGCATGTTTCTCTACACTTTGGTGGCCAATTTAAATCTGGCTCCCCCCCCCCCCCAAAAAAAAAAAGCAGTTCCCAACCACCTCGGTGAGATCACTCTAATTTATCATTGTGGGTCAGTTGTTTAATCTAATAAAGTCTTTTAAGAAAGCAACTGGTGAAAGCGGCAAGTATCACTAATTTCCCATTCTTCAGACATCAGTTGTTCTTTGGGAGACTATTTCCATTATCAACTTATAATTATTTAAATACATAATACTTTAAATCTTCCACAGCTCTCTTCCAGAATCCAATCATTAGATGTTCTAGACCTTCATTAAGTATGAATTGTTTAAGGTGTAAATGGGGAATTTGGATGGTGGTAAATATCTTTTCATGCAATGTGGCTACATTCCAACATTCTGTTTCAGTATCCGAAACCAAACTTTTTACAATTTTCCGAGTGCATTGGGCTACTAAACTACAATTTTTCCTCATCTGAGATGATAATAAACCCTCATCTTTCAAGATAAAACTACAAATTTTATCCTTTTCCCCAGTTTGAATTATATTTATAAAGAGTTTGGGATTACGGGTTACAAAAATTATACATTCTCTCTTATAATAAGAGTAATAGATGATAATCATTTCGATAAAAAATGATCCATATTCTTTCACCCCTAAGCGAGCAATTAGTGCATTATATTTTTTAGTTTTTTCCACATGATAAACTCTGTCAATGCTTTTGAAGACATTACAAAATTTTAAGTCAATGATGTATATATTGTCACAGTCTTCATCACCATCACTAAAAATGCGACAAGAATAGTTTTCATATTTAAACCATCTGTCATTAATTTCATTAACCAAAGTTTCATATAAATTTTTCATGTATGGTTCCATATATTTTATGGTCTGACATTTTTTGGTTTTACATAAACTATATTGGTTGATTTGATACCAGGAATTATCAACCTCTTTTTCAAAACATTTCACCCATTTTTCATAAACATCATATTGTCCAGTTGATTTCCAATTAATGTGTTCAAACATCAGGTACCTAAAATAAAAATCTCGCTTGAAATAGTTTTTTGTTAACAGAAATTCTTCTTCATCACATTTGTAGTATGTCGACCAAAGTGGAATTGATATTCCATCGATTCGCATCATCTCTCTTAAAGTTTCTTTTTCCTCTTCTGAAGCTTGAACCATCTTTAGAAATGTAAGAGGGTCCTTGGCAAAGGATTTATATCCATTGTTATTGCTTCTTATATTAAAATTTTCGTCATGAACACATAATATTGTATATCTTTCATCTATATTTGAAATAAGTTCGATGAAGAATTCTTCGTTTTCTATTTGACATCGTAGTATAAATTGAAATTGTGATGCTAGTGGTTTCCCTTCCTCGTTAGATCCCATCCATATTTTCAAGGAATAAAGCGTTTGTATTTCTGTTTCAAACAAAAAATTTGATGGTAATTTTAAATCTCGTTCTAATGTAATATTTAGTCCACAATTATAAAAGTATTGAATATAGTTAGACAATTGTAAACTTGATGTAATTGAAGGTACAAAAGATTTGAAATTCTCACATTCCGTAGTAAACATCATCTTGTCGAAAGGATTCATTATGCAAAAAAAAAAAAAAAAAAAAAAGATCTCTAATAAAATGTCAATTTACCCCTAAATGGCCTCTCTGGCAAAAGAATGTTGAAAATTATCTCAAAATTTTTTGGTTAAAGCTGTGTATGTGGATATTGGTATCCCAGATTGTTTTTCTCCTCCTCTATTAATTTTGATTCTTTCCCGCAACATCCTGGATTGCTATGGGAGAGGAATCCACAAGAAACTTTACGACTCTTCCTTAGTTGGTTAGTATCCTCACAGCTCTCTTACATCTCGGCCTGTCACAGTCTGTTAAAAAAAATCCGTTATAGTAGAAGAAATAAGGACACTGACTGACCTAGTTGTGTGAGAACCATGAGCAAACAATAGTCACTCTCCCTTTTTCAATATAATAACAGATATGACAGCCACACCATCAGGAGATCCACCCCCCTCCCCTCACAAATGAAATGAGAACACTGACCTGCTCGCGTGAATGGAGAGCAACTATGAAGCAAGAGAGGGCGGCTCTGTCTTATATTGACAGGAAACAGGAAACTCTCTTAAAAAAAAAAAAAAAAAAAAAAAAAACAGTCACTTCTCGCTCGTTGAGTCCTCCTTATTTCAATCAACATTTTTCATACAGTTTTGAGATTAATTTTTAAAAATTAAATGTTGTAAATGAATTGGAATGGTGGTATCCATTTTTTCATGTCTTGTTCCATATATGTTATAGTCGGACAATTTTTTGTTTCACATGAAGAAAAAGAGGATGATCATCCCTGGTATCAATTGTCCAGTTGAATTCCAATGAATGGGTTCAAACATCATATAACTAAAATATTTATCTCGCCCAAAATAGCTTTGTGCTTCTTTTAACAAAAGTTCTTCTTCATAATAACTTTTGTAGTATGTCGACAAAGGTGGAATCGATATTCTGTCGATTTGCACTAAAGCTTCTTTTTCCTCTTCTGAAGCTTGAACCATCTTTAGAAATAGGATAGGGTCTTTGATAAAGGATTTATATCCACTTTTATTGCTTGTTATTTCCAATTTTCCATCAAAATTATAATCACATAATATTGTATATCTTTCATCTAAGTTTGAAATAATATTGTGATACTAGTGGTTTCCCTTCTTTGTTTGATCCCATCCATATTTTCAGAGAATAAAGAGTTTGTATGTCCGTTGTAAACCTATGTAGGTCTGTTGTAAACACAATCTCTGATGGCTTTCTTAAATCTGGTTCTAAAATAATATACAAAAGATTTGAAATGTACCACCTCTTTGGTCTGCTTGACCTGCCAACACATCTCAGACAAAATCTCTTATTTAAACTACGTGGAGTTCGCAATAGATCCACTGCTATTAAACATTGTTTTGTGCGCGATGGTAAAATAATAGCTAGGAAGACTGACTCTGGAAAAACTTATGTCATAACCACTGAAGCACACCTCACTTCTTTCCTGGATGACTGTGGGATATCAGCTGAATAACCAGAACATAATTTGTAGTCTCACATACAACCAAAGTGTACTTAAGCTCTGCCTTTCCTTTCCAAAGGTGTTTATTTTTATTTTTATTTTAATTTTTACTTTATTTTTTGTTTGTCATCTTTGCCTGTTTTATAGTCTTAATTATTTGTTCTTAGTTAATCCCCTTGTCACTAAACCTAGGGCTTTTTATTACCCTGTTAATTAACCATTACTAAGCTAATTATCTTCAAGATCATTTTTTTTATGATTATTATTTTTCTTATTATTTTTTATTTTACATTTATATTGTCAGTCTCTACTGATTTTTTGTGTTTTATTTTATGTAACTTCTGTGTCCTCCCTGGCTATCTATTGGATCTTTATTTTACTTCTAAATTGTTACCATTTTATTGTATCTGCTCTTATTCTTGTGTTTTGCTTTATCGTGTATCTTGTATCGTGATCCCTCTGCATCTCTATGCACACTGATATTGATCCTGATCAAAATCTTCTGTCTCATATCTATACCAGCCAGCACATTGATCATCATTATTGCAAGTATTTCACAGCACACCAGGCTAAAAACAAACTCCAAAATAGCACCTATCTATCAGTTTATAACCAAAATGTTAGATCACTTGGTAAACATTTTGACGATTTAAATGCACTACTCACAGCACTAGGTACTAACCTATCGTTCATTATTTTAACAGAAACTTGGCTAAATAAAGACTATACCCAACTCTACAACTTAGCTGGTTATAAAGCCATTCATAACTGTAGGCCTAATAAAAAAGGTGGTGGCACAGCTATATATTACCGAGATACATTTATCTGCAACAGTGTTATTAGTGACAGAGATGACTACTGTGAATATACTTTTGCTCAGTTTACAATTAAATTTATTTATTTATTTATTTATTTATGCATATACAAGAATGTACATAAGGAATGTGAGGATACAATTATGGTAATTACAGTCTTGTAAAGCCACTAGCACGCGCAGCGTTTCGGGCAGGTCCTTAATCTAAGAAAATTTTAAGGAGGTAAATACTTGCAAAATTTATAGACAAAAAAAATGATAACAGATTACATGGAATGAAAAAAAAAAAGATGAGAGAAAATTATAGGTACAGTATATTAAAGCACATAGGTAGCTATGATTGATTGCAATGACAGCTTAAAATGGTAGTTGACAACAAATTGGTAGGCACAATACAGCAGAAACAATATAAGATTGATTGCAATGACAGCTTGAATGGTAGTTGACAAAAATTGGTAGTCACAATACAGCATATGGCTAGCACATAAAAGAAGACAGCAATGAACACAATGATAAGGTTGTTTGATATTACATAAAAATTAGGAGATTGGGTACCAATAGGTACAGAGCAAATTTAAAGCTCAGTGTAGGAAACTAAATAGATGAAGTTAGGTACTTTTTGGTTTTGCTTTTAAATAAGGCAAAAGTTTTACAGTTTTTCAATTCACTAGGGAGTGAGTTCCATAGACTAGGTCCCTTAATTTGCATAGAGTGTTTACACAGATTAAGTTTGACCCTGGGGATATCAAAGAGATATTTATTTCTGGTGTGGTGATAATGGGTCCTATTACATCTGTCCAGGGAGAGTTTCAGAGCATGGTTTGCATTTAAGAACAGGGTTTTGTAAATGTAGTTGACACAAGAGAATGTGTGGAGGGAGTTAATATTTAGCAAGTTTAGAGATTTAAACAAGGGAGCTGAGTGTTGTCTGAAAGCAGAGTTAGTTATTATTCTTCTTAATCCCTTAAATCCTCTTTGACTATTGGAGCCATCTATAGATTTCCTAATACTAACATAGCTTCTTTCTCAGACAACCTAAGGAATCTTATTATAAACAACAATCTCAACAAAAACCACATCATTCTGGGAGGAGACTTTAATATTGACCTGGGTCAACAAAATTGCTCTCAAGTTGACTATTTCCTTAACAGCATGAACTCCTGTATGCTAATCCCCACTATCACCAAACCTACCCGAGTCACTCAAACATCAGCCACTACCTTGGACCACATATGGACAAACATAACAGCTCCCCTTGTATCTGGTATAATCTACGACAGAACAACTGACCACTATCCTACCTTTCTCATAGCGAACATGGACATAACACCACCAAAAAGCAAGAAACTTTCATTTAGGCTACACAGTGAATCAGCTTTAGACAATCTTACAGAGGCACTTCACAATATTAACTGGGATTCTGAATTCAATAATACCCATGATATAAATTCATTAGCTAATATCTTCCTCTCCAAAACTCTAAGCCTCTACAACCTTCATTGTCCCCTTCTTACAAAGCAAGTAACTGACAAAAGATTAAACAATCCATGGCTCACAAGTGGCATTCTCAACTCAATCAACAAGAAACATGAATATGAAAAGAAAGTTAGGATTGGCCTAGTTTCAAAGGAAGTAGCTAAAAGGTACTCATCAATGCTTACCAGTATCATAAGAAAGGCAAAACTTGCATATTATGTGAATAGATTCAATGAAGCAAAAGGCAACATGAAAAACACTTGGAAAACTATCTCTAGTATCCTAGGAACTAATCAACACTCACATAACCAAATAAAACTCTACAAGGATGGGGATATACCGTCAACTGATTTAGAAATGGCAAATGAATTTAATAGTTTCTTTTCATCGGTTGGTGCTAATCTTGCCAGTAAAATCCCACAGACTCAGACACATATTAACACATATCTCTCAGGCAGCTATCCAAACTCTCTTCTCCTTTCACCAATCAGCCCGGCAGATGTTGTGTCCATCATACACTCTCTAAAAACCAAGGCAGGGAACACCAGTGAAATTCCGTCCATTGTGTACAAGAGAGCCTCCCATGCCCTTGCCCCACCCATAGCACTACTCTTCAACAAATCTATAAAGTGTCACACCTTCCCTGATATCCTCAAAAAAGCAAGAGTAACGCCAGTTCATAAAGGAGGCAATCCGGCGGACATAAACAATTATAGACCAATATCAAATCTACCCATTCTATCAAAAATATTTGAAAAAATTATTTACAAACAGCTCTATTCCTACCTCGTAAAATTCGACATACTCAGCCCCTGCCAGTTTGGCTTCCGGTCCCAAAAGAGCACCAACGATGCAATCATTACCCAGCAAACACAAATCATCTACACAACGTTCGCCTATCTCTTGCCATAGGTGTGGGAATGATTTGCATTGAGAATGGTGCAGGAGAGCCTTTGAGAAACTTTTACTCAAAAAATCCAAACACAAAGGTTTAATTATAAATTGTTTTTCTACAATTATTTTCTTCCAAATGTAAAACAAATAGTTTTTACATGTTTAAATATAAAATTTATGGTGTTTTTTTGTAAAATTCATTAATAAATTGTGAATGATATATATTGGCTGAGTGAAACCTTTATAATCCATTTAGTTATAATTTGAACAGAAAAAAGTATTTTTCCAAATTTTCTAAAAATTGCTCTTTTTAACACAATTTGACTCCTTATACATTCCACTAAACACTATATCATTTTTAAATATATAATTTATGTATTATTCTCTAAAATAATTTATATAAATTATATAAGTTGCTGGAAAGTGGTGTTAAGGATTTTGAAAACATTTTGTTGTGTTAATATGTTCTTATTAACTATGTCTCAAGTTCACAGTTTATCAAACAAGAATATTAACATTCGTCAACTCTTAAAATCTTATATGTTATCTTGCTGGTGCAAAAAAGGGTGAATCTTTAGGAACAGCTATAGTATCTATATATCACAAATGGTGTTTTCCCTAACTCAAACAATGTAGGGTTTATTATTCTACACATATTTCTAATGACTCTTAGATGTTTACATTCTCTGAAGTATAATTGTGAAGGCTGTGTCCATCACTCTCAACACAGATTCTTAAACTCGTCTCTGCAGGTTCAACTATATAATTAGTTTCCATTTTGAATTTCCATGGACATTTGTATCCAAAATGAAACCAATGTGGTTTCCTTCAGCGCCTTCAGCCAGCACATTTGCTCATTCATTTCCACAGATTCCAACAAGGTAGGGGATTTACAGAAATTTGTATATTCATATTGTTATATATTAAAAATATGAATGCAGTTCAATATGATAAGACAAATACATGAGTTTATGATAAATTCGTTTTCTGTGATATACCATTGATATGCTCTTTTTTTCTTTAAACGGCAGACTAAACTAAAGTGCTCACATCAACAGATTTGATGTATAAATGGTCAACGCTCAACAGAGTTAGTATAAATGTATTAGTATAAATCTTACTTGTCTCATTGTTAATTCACATTCAATGTCAACTTGTGGTTTTGATGTGGCACGTTTGGCCAAGACACCCCACCCCATTATGCACCCCATACCCATCTTGTGGGCGGTTGTGGAAAGGGTTACAGAGGCACATAATGGGCTCAGGGACTGAACCCCACAATTCATTTAGCTAAGCAAGTTACAATCTTGATGAGCTAGTTACAAAATTCAATATAAGTCATCACATCAACAATGGGTTCGAGATCGACCTCAAGTACAGGTTCTAAATTAAGCAACTGACATATGTGGAGAGCTAGTATCAAAATTTATATGTTTGTCCTGCACACCGTCCCCCATCCAGTGGGCAGCGGTGGATAGGTTACAATCACTTAGTTGTTATCTACAGTTAGCAAACTGGGGATATTTGGCTAAAATTTCTGGTAGCAGATCATTTTGAATGAAATATTGACACATCGCTGGAACATTGGTTATAGAATTGTCTCTAAATTCATGTATCTTTTCGCACTCCATCACATAGTGACGGAGGGTGTGCGAATAATTTTGTTGACACAGTTTACATTTGGTCAGGTCTACATCAGCAGATAATGAGAATTCCCAGAGATACTTGTAACCGAGTCTAAGCCGAGCAGTAGTAACATCTAGAAGTCTGCTGATTTTATTGGATGATCCATAGATGTGTGGCTCCTCTTGTATGATATGTATGATAGATGGAATTACTAGTTCCAGTTTCTAGGCAGGCGATGAGTACTCACAATAACCTTAATTAAGCGTCAAAACAAAAATGTGTATACTCTTTTTACTCTCCTGACCTTAGTTCTCGAGCTATGTATTTCATTTTGGTACCAACGTGTTCGCAATAACATTCTCTAGAAGAAAATCAGCAAAAACGGTCACCAAAAGTTATATGAATACCAGCACCCAATAAATACCTACGTAGATGACTCGCCGTGAGTGCCCAAGAGCAACAAAATGTTTTTACTCTTGGGATTGTTATCACTTCCACACTTGTCCTACAGCGTTAATTTTGGTATCAATGTACTCGCAATGAAATTCCCAACACGGTGATATGAATATAAACGTAGAATAATGGTCGCTGCCCACCCGCAAGAGTGTGGGAAGTGGCGGAACTGTTACCCAGTATTGGTGACAAGACGACACATGGGCGATACAGTGCTTTGAAAGTTTATAATTATATCACTGTCCTGACATTATTATTGTATGTACGTCATTCATTTTTGTGCCAATGTTTTCGCAATAGAATGTTCTATGAGCCCGTAGGTAAAAAAGAGCAACAAAGCGTAAGATAGAATAGCACCATATATAAAACAACGCTGGTACATATCAGTGAGCGTCAAACACACACGAAATGTGTGTGTTTGATGGTGGTCAAACGATGTTTGATGTGTTTGATCAGGTGATGTCCTGATCCGCATAATTAAAGTATGAATTATGTTGAGAAAAAATAAGAAAAAAGGGAAAAAACAGGGGTGGGAGAAACATGACAGAAAAAGAGTAAAAATACAATTTGGTCAACAAAACAGCATTGTTTAAAATAAAAGATATGGATTGACATTTTGGGGGTTAGGTTGGTAGGTCTTTCTTCATATGACAGGTTAACAGGTAGAACAAAGATTACCATTTATATATGGATAACTATTATAAGTCGGTTTGAATGAGTGAATTGCTGCTTGAAGATAGGTATATACACCTGTGGTACTATCAGATTGCATCGTGGTGAGCCTAAAACCCTTCAGATCCAAGCAAAGGGTAAAATGCCAGCAGATACAATTGCGAACACATTGATACCAAAATGAAAGACATATGACGAGAATTGAGGTAACCAAAGTGAAAAGAGTGTTCACATTACATTGCACTAGAGTGCTCCCGGGTTACTTTCTCTCACTTTCTCTGTTTTGTGCGGATGGTACACCTTGCTTTTGGAGTTTATATGCATTTAAACCTGTAGATAATTCTATTGCTAACACATTGATACCAAAATGAAAGACCTAGGATGACAATTGGGGTGACCAAAATGAAAAGAGTGTATACATTTTATCGCTCTTGTGCGCTCCCTGGTAACACACTCTCGCTTACTCTGTTTGTTGCGGATGGTAAGCCGGGCTTTTGGAGTTTATATGCCTTTAGTCCTGTAGAGAATTCTATTGCGAACACATTGATGCCAAATTGAAAAAACTAGGATGAGAATTGAGGTAACAAAGTTGAAAAGGGTATACACTTTTCAGTATTATCACGCTCTCTAATGTAATGAGAGTTACTACACTCTCATTACTAGTAACTACTAGTTACTAATGTTAATGAGAGTAACTACAAGGCTAGCCAAGACCAACTACAGCATGATTTGAATGATCTCCATGAGGTAAACAACCTTCGGAAAACTGATGAAGCCTTAAAAAAGCAGGAGGAAGCTCTCAGCAAAATGACTGCATGTATCAGTACATTTTCAGCTCAACGTTCCGTCTCCCAGGAGGAACAAGACCAGCAAAAGCTGCTAGACTCTGTTATCGTGTCGTCCCAAGATATACCTGTGGAACATGAAGGTGAAAATTGTTTCGAAATAGCTCAGGATCTCTTAAAAAACAAATTGCAGCTCAATCTAAACAAAACTGACGTTGTTGCTGCCTACAGAGTAGGCAAAAAGAATCCATCAGGTCTAAATCAACGGAAAATTCGCCTGAAGCTGTCTTCCCAGTTCACGAAATCCAATCTTGTCCGGACAGCTGCATCCCTACGGAAGGGATTATACATCAACGAGTGCTTGACCAGGAACAGACAGCAAATCCTCTACCGCCTGCGTCAAATCCGGCAACAAAACCCAGATGCTATTCATCAGTGCTTCGTTAGAGATGGTCTGATAAAGGTGAGAAAAACCGCAGAGGGCAAAATGTTTACTATTACTAGAGAAGAAAACCTCAACACTTTCCTCTCCCAATGTGGTTTGTCTCACCTTATCACTCCCAATGAATTAACTTAATTAACCCCCTGTCAACTAGTGGGGCTAGGTATCCTAAGTCTCCTTGGTTCATTTTCTGACTTAATTTTTAACTTACTCTTACCTAGTCATTTACCGAAATTATTTAATTGAGTTATTAAGTAGTTCTTCAGGTCTTTTTAATTATACAGTCATTACTGAACTATCTATAGTTATTAATCATTAGCTTAAATTTGCCTATGTTTATTATTCAACTTTTCTTTGATTTCATTTATTACCTAGGTTGCCTAGCCTTGCCATGCTCCCTTACTCCATTGTACCCCTGGCTTTGCCTGCATCTCAAATTGCAAATTGTTACTTACAGTGTACCTGTGAGTACTCGTAAGCAATCTACCTCATTTTTGCTCAATTTGTTTTTTTGTTTTTTTGTATTGCCTAGTCTTGCTTATATTTTTTGTTTTGTATTTCCATATCTTGTGTTTTGTATAGTCCATGTTTACATGTTTTTTCTTTAATCTCATTAATTGCCTAGGTTGCCTAGCCTAGCCATACTCCCTTACTCCATTGTACCCCTGTAAGCCCCTTTTGTGTTTGTTTTGTACAGTATTGTGTATATATTTTTCCCTATTTTATAGCTTTTTTCTACTTATTTCTGATTCTACAATCAGCTTCTTTTATGCAGTCAAGTATAGACCCAGAACTTAACCTCTTATCCACTATCTATGACAATAATCACTTTAATGATCTAAATTGCAGATATTTTGCAGCACATGATGTAAACAATGTATTAACTCATAATCACAATATCTCTGTAATCAATTTGAACGTTAGATCCCTAGGTAAACACTTCGATGATGTTAGTGCCTTGATTGAAACTATTGGCAACAAATTCTCTTTTATTATACTTACTGAAACATGGTTGAAAGAGGATACTACTCAACTCTTTAACATGCCTAACTACTCAGCAATTCACAACTGTCGTCAACTTCAGAGAGGTGGTGGCACTGCTCTTTACTACCACCAAGAACTAACATGCCTAAAAGAAATTAGAACTAGAGACTGCTATGGGGAGTATATCTTCGCCAGTTTCAGAGTCAAGGGTGCCGAGTCTGTCCTGTCTGTGGGTGCAGTCTATAGAATTCCCAACACTGATGTGTCTGTATTCAACTCAAACCTTAGAAATCTAATACTTGATAACAGACTGAACAAAAACCACCTAATTATCGCAGGGGACTTTAATATTGACCTCTGCGAGCCAGAACACCCTACTGCTGTTAGCTTCCTCAACTGTATGAATTCCTGCCTCCTCATACCCTTAATCACTAGACCTACTTGAATCACTGATAGCACTGCCACGACTCTAGATCACATCTGGACCAACATAACCTCTCCGCTTACTTCAGGTATAATCACCGATAGCACTACAGACCACTACCCCACATTTCTCTTAACTAACATTAGCAAACCACCTCTAGAAACAAGGGAGTTAAGCTTTAGGCTGCACAATGAAACTGCTATAAACAATTTTATAACTGCTGCTGATAATGTCAACTGGGAGTCCGAATTAGGTAACATAGGGGACATCAACCTAGCAGTGCAATCTTTTCTACAAACAACTCTTAGCCTTTATAACACCCACTGTCCTAGGCTTACAAAACAAGTCACAAGCAAAAGGCTTAACAATCCTTGGCTTACAAAGGGAATACTGAAATCCATTAACAAAAAACACGACCTTGAGAAGAAGTATAGGTTAGGAATTGTCTCCAAAGAATTCTCAAAGAATTACTCATTATTGCTAACTAAGATAATTAGACGAGCCAAAACTAATTACTACGAAGATAAATTTACTCAAATAAAGAGCAACATTAAACAAACTTGGAGCACAATTTCACAAATATTGGGATCAAAGAAATCTTTAAATAACAAACCGACTCTCCTGTCTAATAACGATGGTCAGCTTTCAGCCTCTGATTCTGCTATTGAGTTCAATAGGTTCTTCTCTTCCATTGGTTCATCCCTTGCAAATGATATTCCATCTTCCAGTACTGACATTAAGGACTATCTTACAGGTAACTATCCACAGTCTCTGTACCTAAAGCCTATTAACTCCACTGACGTCAATGAGATAATCCTTTCCCTTAAAACCAAGTCTGGTGCCCTTGAGGAGATACCAACTTTAATTTACAAAAAAGCCTCCAGATCTTTAGCCCCTGCTATTGCTTTGCTCTTCAACAAGTCACTTGAACTCCAAACCTTTCCAGATATTCTAAAAAAAGCGAGAGTAACGCCTGTCCACAAATGTGGTGACCCCACAGATGTTAACAACTACAGACCTATATCAATCCTGCCAAACTTGTCAAAAATTTTTGAAAAACTTATATACAAGCAGCTTTACTCATATCTAGCCAAACTCAATATACTTAGCCCTTGCCAATATGGCTTCAGACCCAAAAAAAGCACTAACGATGCACTTATTAGTATGCTTAACTCGATTCATACAGCTCTTGATAAAAAGGAGCTCCCTGTTGGGTTATTTGTGGACCTGCGTAAAGCTTTTGATACTGTCAACCACCAAAACCTTCTTCTTAAACTACATCATTATGGAGTCAGAGGACACTCCCTACAATACCTCGAGTCCTACCTTACTGACAGGCTCCAATATGTTTCTGTGAATAATACAATTTCTCCCACCCTACCCATCAACATTGGTGTTCCTCAGGGCAGCATACTTGGCCCTCTCCTCTTTCTCATCTACATTAATGACCTTCCAAATGCCTCCCAACACCTCAAACCAATTCTATTTGCTGACGACACAACCTTCATTTACTCCAGTCCTGACCCTCTTGCTCTAAATACCACAGTAAATACTGAGCTAAATAAAGTCCATCTTTGGCTAACTGCCAACAAACTCACCCTTAACATTGACAAAACCTTCTATATTCTGTTTGGCAATAAATCCTCTAGTCTTATAAATCTCAAAATAAACAATACCCAAATTTGTAACAAATTAGATGGCAAATTCCTTGGCATTCTCATTGACCACAAGCTGAATTTCCAGGGACACATTCTAAATATATCAAAAAAAGTTTCAAAAACTGTGGGCATTCTTTCTAAGATCAGATATTATGTACCACGCCCTGCTCTGGTGACTCTCTATTACTCCCTTATCTATCCTTATCTCAACTATGGTATTTGTGCTTGGGGTTCTACTACCCAAAATCACTTACGTCCTCTAATTACCCAACACAAAGCCGCTATTAGAACAATATCCAACTCTGGCCCCAGACATCACTCGGTACCCCTACTCAAATCTCTTAATATGCTAGATATTAAGTCACTGCACATTCTCTCATGTGTATTATACATATATAAAACGCTAAACTATAATGCCAATCCTGATCTTAAAAGCTTCATAGAAGGTTGTAACAGAACCCATGAGCACCACACCAGAAATAAATACAGTTTTGATATTCCTAGAGTACGTCTTAATCAAACTAGAAATGCTCTGCAAATCAAGGGGCCCAGAATGTGGAATGACCTTCCCAACCATGTTAAAGACTGTACCTCTCTCAACCAGTTTAAGATAAAAACTAAACACTACCTAATAAATTCCCTGTAATCTACCTCACTCCTCTATTGTCAACCCATGTCTGTTATTTTCTTTTTTTTTTCTTTTTTTTAATCAACACTGTTTGTCAACCTATTGTATTTGTGCTGCTTTTTCAGTCATGTTCCCCCTTTTTTTTTATCTTTATTTGTATTTGTTCTCAACATCTTTTATTCTTTATGCTCAATTAGTATTAAGTTCTAGATATTAATGTTTTTTCTTGCCCGAAACGCATTGCGTAATAGTGGCTTTAGGCATTGTATGTACTAGCTCTATCTATATATCAATCCATTAATGTAACATCACTTGTATGTATATACCTTACCTGAATAAACATCTGAATCTGAATCTGAATCTGAGTTGCCTGAGGGTGGCTCAGCTTTCTTTTTCTGGTACCCTTGGCCTACATTCATCTTGTCGGCGGGTGGAGCGCGCTGCTGTCTTTGACATTATATGCACATAGTTCTGTTGGGAATTCTATTGCGAACGCATTGATACCAAAATGAAAGACATAGGACGAGAATTAAGGTGACAAAGTTGAAAAGAGTATACACTTTTCAGTATTTCCGCGCACTACCTGGGAATGTCCAAACAAAAATGGAGAGAGTGGAGGGGTAACTTGCCCAAAACGCGAAAGTGTTTGGGGAGATTAACTTTCGTTCAATACTATTATGCAAAAGGAGCCACACATCTATGGTTCATCCAATAAAATCAGCAGACTTCTAGATGTTACTACTGCTCGGCTTAGACTCGGTTACAAGTATTTCTGGGAATTCTCATTATCTGCCGATGTAGACCTGACCAAATGTTAACTGTCAACAAAATTATTTGCACACCCCTTCGTCACTATGTGATAGTGAATTCAGAGACAATTCTATAACCAATGTACCAACGATGTGTCAATATTTCATTCAAAATGATCTGGTACCAGAAATTTTAGCCAAATATCCCCAGTTTGCTAACTGTAAGTAGTAACTAAGTGATTGTAACCTATCCACCGCTGCCCACTGGATGGGGAGCGGTGTGCAGGACAAACATATCAATTGTGACACTAGCTCTCCACATATGTCAGTTGCTTAATTTAGAAACTGTACTTGTGATCGATCTCGAACCTATTGTTGATGTGACGACTTATACTGAATTTTGTAACTAGCTCATCAAGATTGTAACTTGCTTAGCTAAATGAATTGTTGGGTTCAGTCCCTGAGCCCATTATGTGCCTCTGCAACCCTTTCCACTACCGCCCACAAGATGGGTATGGGGTGCATAATAAATGAACTAAACTAACTTTAAGGCATCCTGAAAGAAAGCTTGGAGGGCTTGAAAAATTGCAGAACGAAGCCTTGAGGATAATCCTTGGGTGCCTTCGTACCACAAAGATACTTAATATGAGAAAGGAACTTAATATTCCGAGCGTTGTTTATCGTGTTACTGAAAATAACTGTCAAATTGGTATAAAAATGCTTAGGCTAGCTCATCCTAACCCTTGCACAGAAGCCCTCCAGAATTTCTTTATTGAATGTAAACATTGTTTCAAATAGATAAATAAAATTGGAACTGAACTCAGAAAGTATCAGATTTATAATTTGTACCAAGAGAGACAACAATAGCACTTTCCTGCACTGTAGGAAATTACACCCTTTTCAATTTTAATCCCTCCCTTTCCATCAAAGGAGCAAATTAGAGATCAGTCCCAGCTTTGTCTTGAGGCAAAGCTCAACGTCTTAAGCCATACTGATGCTCTGTCCACAGAGCATTCTCTCTCTCAAATCATATACACTGAAGGTTTCCTACAGCGCCCAACGGGTGCAGCTGGAAGTGCAGTTGTCCTGGCAATAGGATATGACTTATATTTTGAGTGGGGAGTCCGTATAAACAACTGGGCCTCTACCCTTCAGACTGAACTATTTGCCTTGCTCCTTGCACTGAAATGTGTACAAGTATCCAAACTTGATACATTAGTTGTAAGTGACTCTTTATCATCCTTAATTGCTCTCAACTCTTTAAGACATAACTGTAACATGCTTGTGTCTGAAGCTAGACACAAATACAATAACAACTTGAGGAACCTTATCATAAACAATAATCTCAACAAAAATCACATAGTTCTCAGAGGTGATTTCAATATTGACCTAGGGCTACAAAATAACCCTCAAGTAGACTGTTTCCTCAACAGCATGAATTCCTGTATGCTCATCCCCGCAATCACCAGGCCCACCCGAGTCACTCAAACATCTGCGACTACCCTGGATCACTGATGGACCAACATAACAGCTCCTCTTACATCAAGTATAATCACTGACAGAACAACTGACCACTATCCTACCTTCCTTGTAGCGAACATGGCCATAACACCACCAGGTAACAAGAAAATTACCTTTAGGTTACAATGTGAAGCGGCAATAGGCAATCTCACAAATGCCCTCCACAATGTAAACTGGGAATCTAAATTTATCAATACACAGGATAATAATTCGTTAACTAGCCTCTTTCCAAAATTTAAAGCCTTTACAATACTTATTGTCCTCTCCTCACCAAGCAAGTAACTGGCAAAAAGGTTAAATAATCCCTGGCTCACTAATGGCATACTTAAAGCAATCGACAAGAAACATGAATATGAAAAAAAAACTTAGGATTGGCCTAGTTGGAAAAGAAGTAGTTAAGAGGTATTCATCAGTGCTTACCAGTATAATAAGAGCAAAGCGTTCCTATTACGAGAATAGATTCAAAGAAGCAAAAGGCAACATAAAAAGCACATGGAGAGCCATCTCTACCATCCTAGGAGCTAAACAACATTCACATAATAAGATAAAAATCTCCAAGGATGGTTATACACCTGCAACAGATCTTGAAACAGCAACTGAATTTAATAGCTTCTTTTCATCGTTTGGTGCTCACCTTGCCCGAAAAATCCCAGAGACTCAGACATATGTTACCACATATCTTTCACGCAGCTATCCAAACTCTCTTCTCCTCTCTCCGGTCAGCCCTACAGATGTTGTGTCCATCATTCACTCGCTAAAAACCAAAGCTGGGAACATTAGTGAAATACCATCGATGGTACACAGGCGTGCCTCCCATGCCCTTGCACCATCCATAGCACTGCTGTTCAACAAATCCCTAGAGTGTCATACCTTCCCTGATATCCTTAAAAAAGCAAGAGTAACGCCAGTTCATAAAGGAGGTAACACGGCAGACATAAATAATTACAGACCCATATCGAATCTACCTATATTATCAAAATTATTTTTTTTTTTTTTACAAACAGCTCTACTCCAATCTTGTAAAATTCAATATACTAAGTCCCTGTCAGTTTGGCTTCCGCTCCCAAAAGAGTACCAATGATGCTATTGTTAGTCTGCTTGACTTAATCTTCTCAGCCCTTGACAAAAGTGAGTTTCCAATTGAACTCTTCATCGGCCTGAGAAAGGCCTTTGATACTGTTAACCATAACTACCTCTTACTTAAATTCCACCATTATGGAATCCGTGGCCTTGCCCTAAACTATATCCGATCCTATCTTAGTAACAGACACCAATATGAAGCCATCAATGATATAACCTCTCCCACTCTACCACTTAATTACCGTAAAGGTGCCACAGAGCAGCATCCTAGGACCCTCCTGTTTCTTATATACATCAATGATCTCCCTAATGTCTCTAACATACTTAAACCTATATTGTTGGCTGATGATACTACTCATCTACTCTGACCGCAACCCACTCCTGTTAAATAATGTTGTAAACAATTAATTAAAAAAAGTCTACTTGTGGATGTCAACCAACAAACCTCACACAAAACATAGAAAAGACCTACTATATCTTATTTGGAAACAAATCAACAAATGCAATTCAGCTTCAGATAGATAATGTAAACATTAGCAATAAAAATGATGGAAAGTTTCTTAGCCTATACTTAGACAAGAGACTCAACTTCCGCACCCATATACAACACATAACTAAAAAGGTTTCTAAAACAGTTGGTATACTGTTTAAGATCAGATATTATGTACCCTACTCTGCTCTCCTCTCACTCTATTATGCACTTATCTATCCCTATCATTCTTATGGCGTTTGTGCTTGGGGTTCAACCTCTGCAAACTACCTCAAGCCCATCATCATCCAGTAAAAATCTGCTCTCAGGACAATAAATAACTCTACCTTCAGACAACACACAGCTCCCTTGTTCAAATCCTTAAACATGCTAAACAAATTCACTCCATACATTCTCCTGTGTAAATTACGTTTATAAAGCCCTTTTTCTAACTGCAAACCCTGTTCTGAAACTCTTCCTGGACAGATGTAATAGAACACATGGCCACGTCCCCACCAGACATAAATATCTCTTTGATATCCCCAGAGTCAAACTTAATCTATGTAAACACTCTATGTAAATAAAGGGACCTAGTCTATGGAACTCACTCCCTTATAATGATTTGAAAAGCTGTCCAACTTCTGCCATATTCAAAAATAAAACCAAAAAGTACCTGTAGTACTTTTTAAGTACGAGGGAGTAATGCGCAAAGCGTCCCTCACCTGTGACGTCACAGCGTCACCTGACGCCATATCAACACATCGGCCATTTTGTCGTCAGTTCAGTCATGGCGAGGACTAACCCTTCATGCAAACTGCACCTACTATCAAGAAGAAGAAGATTTTGTGTTCCACCGATAGTATTATCGTAAGTAAGCACTTATATTTTATATTTTATTAAATTAATTGATTCTATTTTTCTGTAATAAAGGTCCAAAGGGTTGTTAAGGAACGGGTGTAGCGATACCGACGCTCAGTGCGCTCAACTCACACCAAAGTATCACCTGTGTAGCTTCTGTAATTAGTGTTAATTAGTTATGCTATAAGATAATGAAGCGAGTATAAGATTAACTCGCTACAAGGGTACTGTGTTGGGAGGTGAGGGCTGTTACTGGTGTCTGTGGGGATGTGAGGACTTGTACCAACCACTATCACCACCAGTACCTTGTCTTGCATCCTGCTTAGTATTCCTATTGAGATATGAAGTATTATTGCATTCATATAATTATTCATTCATTGTCATTACTATTTTTATGGGCTATGTTCTGTTACCCTAATGCTTTTTACCCCTGGGCATGTCCATTTACTCTCCAGCCCTTCACAAGCCACTGCTGCACCCCCTCCATGCCCATACTTACTGTGCTTATTCTTACAGGACTGCACTGCATTATGTGGTGCTCACTGCCTGGACACCTTGATACATGCATTATAGGGTTCTGGTAGTTGTTCTACTCACCAAGCCCTTCCAAGGCCAGGCTTGACATGTGAGAGCTTGGTCCAACAGGCTGTTGCTTGGACAGGCCCCTCAGGCCCACATATCCACCACAGCCTTGTTTGTCCGGCACTTCAAAATCAAATGTTTATTTACGTAAGGTACATACATATTTTTAGGTAAGGTACTCTTTATTTGGGTAAATTTATCTTCGTAGTATTTAGCTTTGGCTCGTCTAATTATCTTGGATAGCAATAACGAGTAATTCTTTGAGAATTCTTTGGAGACAATTCCTAACCTATACTTCTCCCAACCTATACTTCTTCTCAAGGTCATCTTCACTTCTTGAAGATGTTCAGGTTTTCTCTTGAAGATGTCGACGGTTGTTCCAGCAATACTGTATTTCTTTTATTGCTGAAAACCTGTTTTCAGCCATAAAAAAATAATCCTGAATCCAGAAAAAAATCCCTTTTGTATCGTCTGGAAATTTTCAAATATTGCTGATCAAACCTGAGTCTAAATTATTTGTATATATTATGAATTACAGAGGTCCCAGGACAGGGTTTTTAGGCACTCCACTTACATTTTCCCACTCTGACTTAACCCCCATTTATACAAACTCAGTCTTATCTTTTAGCTAATAATTTATTGTACACACCATACTCAGCCTGTGTAGGGTAGTTTATTGTGCATGTGTAGTATATATATTTGTGTAGTATATTTGGTATATTTAATGCCTCTAACCTCTCCTCATAGTTCTTGTCCTTCAGTTCTGGGGGCCACTTAGTAGCATGTCTTTGCACCTTTTCCAGTTTGTTTATGTGCTTCTTAAGATATGGGCACCATACAACCGCTGCATATTCCAACTTTGGTTTGGCCTCTTCGTATATTGATTCCATTTTTGTGTCTTTTGGTCTCTGTCCGTCTTGAAATTTCAGTTGAACAAATCCTGTTTCCTAGTTCTGCATCTTTGTTTTGGTATAAATGTTTTTGTTCCTTTATCATATATTTCACAAAATTGACATACTGTGCATTAATTCATCTCAATTACTTCCTTTCCTAACAGCAAGCCTTTCCAGTAAAATTCTTTGAATTCTTTTCTGACTTCTGGCCTAATGTTTGTTTTATCCTAGTGTGTATGATGCCTAGCGTGTGTCTGGTGCCTGTTGTGTTAAACCGAAGATAAATGCATAAGTATAGGTCAGTAATTTCTCCAGCTTTGAAAGGGGCTTTCATTATGCAGCAGTATTCCACTCTAGAGAGCACTAGCGTCTTGAAAACTATCATTATTACAGTTCTTGATGAATATAGAGTTCCAAGAGTCAGGGCCTGGTGCAGAGTGCATAGGCATACTGTCTATGGCTTCTTCAAAATCCAGTGGGGATAGGATCACATCTGATTTATGATTTGATGTTGGTATCATATCCATGAAAAATTCATTTGGGTTATCAATCAGATGGATGGAGAGCTACACTCGTGGTGTCCCATTTTCCCAGCACTCTTTGTCATATAATGCTTTGAAACTTTTGACGGATTTGGCCTCCACCACCTTCTCACCTAACATGTTCCAACCGTTTACCATTCTGTTTGCAAAAGTGAATTGTCTTACATTTCTTCGGCATCTTTGTTTAGTTCGTTTAAATCTATAACCTCTTGTTCTTGAAATTCCAGGTCTCGGGAAATCTTCCCTATCAAGTTTATCAATTCCTGTTACTGTTTTGTACGTAGTGATCATATCTCCTCTTTTCCTTCTGTCTTCTAGTTTGGAATATTTAATGCCTCTAATGTCTCCTCATAAATCCTGCCCTTCAGTTTTGGTATGAATGTTTGTGTGCCTTCATCGTATATTTTGCAAAATATGGAATACATCTCATTTACTTTACTTTAAGAATATGGTTCGATCAATTAAAAACCCTCTTGTTCAAATTGCAAAGAGACTGAAAGAGATGCAGCATGCTCAATGGATTATATATTAGTGATTATTATTAGGATTATATATTAGTGAATCATATTAGTGATTCAATTATTATGGTCATAAAACAATAAACAAATAGTTTTGGTGTTATTACACTCTATTCACAGGTTATATATAAGTATCTGCATGTTTTGTTCACCATTACAAACCACTAAGTTGGTTTGATTTTTGTTGAGATTGTTATTTATGATAAGATTCCTTACGTTATCTGAGAATGAAGCTATGTCGGTATTGGGAAATCTATAGATGGCACTTATAGTCAAGGAGGATTTAAGGGATTTACTGGAGAACTTGGCAAAGGTATATTCACAATAGTCGTCTCTATTACTAATGAGACTATTGCAGATGAAGGTATCTTTGTAAGATATTGCTATGCCACCTCCTTTTTTTATTAGGCCTGCAGTTGTGAATGGCTTTATTATCACCTTCATTGTATTATCACCTGACCTAATGCGGGTATAAAATCAACTAATATATATATATATATATATATATATATATATATATATATATATATATATATATATATATATATATATATATATATATATTCAAAATTCGTCAGTGTACTACATTTTTGTTGTTGCTTTTAGGTGATGCTTTTAACCAGTGTACGTGGGTCTGATTGTGCAACCACAGTTCGAAGAATAATGAAGATATGAACAAACGGCCTGTGGTCACTATACAGTCTGGAAGGGCAAAAGAAGAAATTGGCATTTCTACAAAAACAAGAACTATATAATGTTATTTTAAGTAAGTAACCAAAAAATTAAATAATTTTTTTAAAGTTTAAAATTCACTTAAAAATGTAAATTTTAAGTTAAAAAATTTTAACCAAAAAACTTGATATTTTTCATATTTGGAACCATTCCATAATCCCAAGCATAAATGATTATATTTCTATCACTTGCTCTTAAGATTGTTTCATTTAATAGAGGTTGGGCATAATTGTTCTCTGCTGCTAATAGAACTGACTGACTTAGCTATAGGAAAATGTAAAATTAATTGGTTTATCCATTACAGTATTTTGCAGTTTATTTCATGATCCTGTGCTTAATACTTGCATAAATAGTAGATTACAAAATGCATTTTTATATCATTAGTATTGAATAATAATAATGCAAATAATTGACTTATAAATGATGTACAATTAATTGGTAGGTGATATTATATTATTAATATTTTTTCATTCTTGCAAAGCCTTAACAAAGTCATTAACATGTTAATATAAACTTGATCACCTTCCACTTATTTTCTCATGTGCTACCTACATGTACAAAACCTTATTCCTAAATGCATATTTTGTTCTGAAACTTGTCCTTTATATGTTGTGTATCACCATCTCTGGAGAGTTTTATCTGATTGATGTATAAATTACTTTTAATTTTACAGAATATTATTGTTATACTGAATTTATTATTATATAAATAACTTAATTTTACAGAATCATCTATCAACGCACATCCACAAGTTGAGGAGGAGGATGTGACTTTCCAGATGTCTGAAGTACTGAAACAGGCACCAAACAGGCCTGGTGGATCTAGGTACAAGGTAAAATAATTTAATTTTTTTTTTTTTTTTTTTTACTAATTGTCCGATATATATATATATATATATATATATATATATATATATATATATATATATATATATATATATATATACATATATATATATATATATATATATATATATATATATATATATATATATATATATATATATATATATATATATATATATATATATATATATATATATATATATATATATATATATATATATATATATATATATATGTGTCGTACCTAGTAGCCAGAACGCACATCTCAGCCTACTATGCAAGGCCCGATTTGCCTAATAAGCCAAGTTTTCTTGAATTAATGTTTTTTCGACTACCTAACCTAACATTTTCAGCTACCTAACCTAACCTATAAAGATAGGTTAGGTTCGATCATATATCTCTATAGTTTAGTAGCTCTGTGCACGTCAGGTGCTGTTTAATATACAGACCTACTCCTCCATTTGACCTAGTTTCTCTATCACATCTATATCACTTTGTGCTTTAGCCCTGGTGGAGCTTGGTCCACCAGGCTGTTGTTTGGAGTGGCCCGCAGATCCACATACAGTCTGCATATGATATACAGTCTGTTGATCAATTAAACTACAGTAGTTAGTTTTTATCATCCGAATGCACCAATATGTGTTCATTCTTCCCAGATGAAGGAACTAGGTAATATTCATCATCTGAATGCACCATCTGATGCTTTAACACACTCATGATACACGAGAGGTTTAAAAAACTTTTAAAACTTTTAAAACTTTTTGACCTATGTATTTAAAAGCAATTCTAAAGTTAAAAAGTGTAGCATAGGCCCCTCGCAGAATGTTCTTAATATGATCCTCAGGTTATAGTTTTCTATCTAAAACCACCCCTAGATCTCTTTCTTGATCAGAATTCTTTATAGATCTCAGTGGCTCGATCATAGAAACTGCTCTAAATCCTTGTTGGCCTGGATTGTGGAGGTCATTGGTCTCTATAAAACTAGTAATCTGACTCCTGATCACTCTCAAATAATTTTATTATGTGGGATGTTAGTGCAACTGGTCAATAATTCTTTGCCAATGCTTGTGTTGTGTTGTGTTGTTTTGGTAGTGATGTGCAATGTGTTGTTTTGGTAGTGATTCGTCCAGTTCTGGTAGTAGTGCGGTTGTTGTGTAGTGTAGTACTTGTGTGCTTGTTAATGACTTGTATTCCAGTCTTGTGGGTATCTCCTTTCCCCTACGGGCCAACTGCTTTGTTCTTACCTAGCATTTTGCTTTGTTTGGGTATGAATGTTTGTGTGCCGTATATTTTGCAAAATTTGCCATATATCTCATTATTTACTCCTCTGCCTAGCAACAAGTCTGTCTAATTATACTCATTAACTGTTTTTCAAAGTTCCCCATAGTGTCCTTTATTGAAATCGAGTTCATGAACCGTTTCAATGTTCTTATTTTCTTCTAGATTATATCTTAAAGTATATTTAAATGTTATTGTTATTATTGTTATTAAATGTTATTGTGACATTGCATTGCAATTGAGCTATGTTGTTTACCATACCGTTCATTTCGTGAGTATAAGTATAGATGCCACACTTGTGACAGGTAAAACCATGCCTTTTTTGAAAAACAGCACCGTCTGTTGCACGTAAGAGCAACCCACACTATATTATGTTGCGATATTATTTCAATATTTCCGATTGTATTGATAATTTGAATTTTCATAGATTTCAATTTATTTTCATTTCGATTTAATAATTTTGTGTGACATTGCATTGAAATTGAGCTGTGTTGTTTACCATACTGTTCATTTCATGAGTATAGTTTATTTTTTTATTTTTTTCATTTCATTTTTTTAGCTGTTCTTATTTTTCAGTGATGGGAATATCAGATCATTTGATGTTCCCAATTTTCTGATGGAAGCATCAGACCATTATAGAATGCATCGAATGAGGTAGTTTGGAATGGTGGGGAGGACGAGAGGGGGGTATGGTGGGGAAGACGAGGGGACAGAGGAGAGGGCAATGGTGGGGAGGACGAGGGGACTGGGGAGTTGGGGATGGTGGGGACAGGGGAATGCTGGGGAGGACAAAGGGACAGGTGAATGGGAGATGGTGGGGGAGGAAGAAGGACAGGGGAGGGGAAAATGGTAAGGAGGACGATGGGACAGGGAAGTGGGAATAGTGGGGATGATGTGGGGACAGGGAAGTGGGAAGGACGAGAGGACTGTGGAATGGGGAATAGCAAAGTGAATTATAATTATATATATTAATTAATTCTTATAAATTTCCAGAAGCCTGTATCAACACCCACACTAATGCAACTGAAAGAGATGTTGAGACAAGTATTGCTGATATGTTGAAGAACGCCCCAAACAAACTCGGTGGAAACAGATACAAGGTAAAGTTTGCCAATTTGCTGTAGTCTAATTCAATTTCTTTTTAGTAATCTTCGAGAACATTTATGCTATGAATAAGATAAAATAATGTAACTGATTTTGATTTATTTACTATTTATTATTTATTTACCGTTATTAGTATAATAGATCTCGTAATAATTTTGCAAAAATAATGGCATTTACTATTTTAAAAAGCTCGGGTGCAGGGGGGGGGGTTATGTAAAAGCCTGGTTTGTGCCTCGGAGAGGCTATGGGATCCAGTAAGATCGTCCTTCCTTTCCTCCCTAGAATCTGGATGTAGCAGGTGCTCAATTGTCAAAAGTGAAAAATTGGTTTTGTCTTCTGAATGCACCATTTCTGTAAATTTGCTAATAATCTTTTAAAAATAGTAAATGCCATTATTTTTGCAAAATTATTATGAGATCTATTATACTAATAACGGTTTGATAAAATACAGTAGACTGCCTACTGGATAATAGTTCCAGTCCACCTGTAGACAGGGATCTCACATCAGCTTGTATATTATACAAGGATAAGATTTGATAAATTCAGTTATTTGACTGAACACTGGCTCTGTTTAAATCAGAGATTTAAACATACATAGTCTAACCTAGCTCCATAACTAACAGCCATTAGCCATTCATGCACAGCCATCAGCTGGGCCATAGACCGGCAATTTTGCTTTTTTCCCAAGCCGGTCTGTTTTTTTTCGATGCCTCAGTGGCCCATGCACAGGTCCGTTCAAGGGGATTAAATAGCCGTTCTATGGCCCCAGGGTTTGTATTTTATCAAACTCTTATTAGAATAATAGATCTCGTAATAATTTTGCAAAAATAGTGGCATTTACTATTTTAAAAAGCTCGGGTGCAGGGGGGGGGGGGGTTATGTAAAAGCCAGGTTTGTGCCTCGGAGAGGCTATGGGATCCAGTAAGATCGTCCTTCCTTTCCTCCCTAGAATCTGGATGTAGCAGGTGCTCAATTGTCAAAAGTGAAAAATTGGTTTTGTCTTCCGAATGCACCATTTGTGTAAATTTGCTAATAATCTTTTAAAAATAGTAAATGCCATTATTTTTGCAAAATTATTACGAGATCTATTATACTAATAACGGTTTGATAAAATACAGTAGACTGCCTACTGGATAATAGTTCCAGTCCACCTGTAGACAGGGATCTCACATCAGCTTGTATATTATACAAGGATAAGATTTGATTTACTTTTGTATTTATATGCATATATGCATTTATATGCATTATTCTCTAGAATAATAGATCTCGTAATAATTTTGCAAAAATAGTGGCATTTACTATTTTAAAAAGCTCGGGTGCAGGGGGGGGGGGGTTTGTGTAAAAGCCTGGTTTGTGCCTCGGAGAGGCTATGGGATCCAGTAAGATCGTCCTTCCTTTCCTCCCTAGAATCTGGATGTAGCAGGTGCTCAATTGTCAAAAGTGAAAAATTGGTTTTGTCTTCCGAATGCACCATTTCTGTAAATTTGCTAATAATCTTTTAAAAATAGTAAATGCCATTATTTTTGCAAAATTATTACGAGATCTATTATACTAATAACGGTTTGATAAAATACAGTAGACTGCCTACTGGTTTTACCTGTAATAAGGTTTGATACAGATGATTATGATTATGGTTTTGGCATAATGGAATACATGATGAAGGAATTATCAAAATTGACATTTTTATCAGGGGATATCCTGAATATTGTCAAAATGACGGAAACCCATATGTCAAAAACACATGGAGATATACCAATCCTGGAAGACATTCTTCCATCCCCACTTGAAACTGTTGAGCAGGTGGAAAGTCTGTCACATGAGCTAAAAGTTAACAGTGAATATAAAAAGAGTATGGTAAGTGTTGCTTAATTCTTTTAGCCTGAGTATGGTAAGTGTTGCTGAATTTTTTTAGCCTTGTACATATGTCTTTTGATTAGTTTTTTTGCAGATGAAGGAAGGTGGGGTGGCACATAATTGATTGTTCAGTGTTATGTTTAAGGTACAAATAAAACAAAAGCAAAAGTTACTCAAATTCGTTGATTTTTGTAATAGTTA
>NC_091181.1:14139722-14167222 GCF_040958095.1 Procambarus clarkii | reverse complement strand
AAACTCTCCCTGGACAGATGTAATAGGACCCATTATCACCACACCAGAAATAAATATCTCTTTGATATCCCCAAGGTCAAACTTAATCTGTGTAAACACTCTATGCAAATTAAGGGACCTAGTTTATGGAACTCACTCCCTAGTGAATTGAAAAACTGTAAAACTTTTGCCTTATTTAAAAGCAAAACCAAAAAGTACCTAACTTCATCTTCTTAGTTTCCTACACTGAGCTTTAAATTTGCTCTGTACCTAGTGTTACCCAATCTCCTAATTTTTATGTAATTTCAAACAACCTTATCATTGTGTTCATTGCTGTCTTCTTTTATGTGCTAGCCATATGCTGTATTGTGACTACCAATTTTTGTCAACTACCATTCAAGCTGTCATTGCAACCAATCTTATATTGTTTCTGCTGTATTATGCCTACCAATTTTTTTGTCAATTACCATTCAAGCTGTCATTGCAATCAATCTTAGCTACCTATGTGCTTTAATATACTGTACCTACAATTTTCTCTCATCTTTTTTTTTCATTTCATGTAATCTGTTATCATTTTTTGTCTATAATTTTGCAAGTATTTACCTCCTTAAAATTTTCTTAGATTAAGGACCTGCCCGAAACGCTGCGCGTGCTAGTGGCTTTACAAGACTGTAATTACCATATTTGTATCCTCACATTCCTTATGTACATTCTTGTATATGCATAAATAAATAAAAAATAAATAAATAAATCTCCTAAAAATACATTAAAAATCACTAACCTGGTCACGTGGATAGAGAGCAACTGAGCAAGTATGAAGCTGCTCTTGTCTTATATACAGCCTGACAAAATTATCCTCTTTAAAAATAAATGTTCTATCATAAATCCCACTCATTTGACAAGGGAGAACTCTGTGGTCTCCATTTTCTCATGATCACAAGATTTTCAACGCTTTATCCAAATGGGATAAACAGGCAGGAACAACTGTGACTGTTGTACAACAATAGTATAATTAACATATATCTATATCAAATGCCTTAAATATTTGTGGTGAAAATAAATTTTGGTTCCCTTCTTTTAGTAACTGATGTGATAAAATCTTTTCATTATCCCATTCTATTACAATATGTGGAATTTGATAGATGAGTTTGATAAAAGATGGCATCAAGAAAGGTAGTGAATGCCCCAAAACAGAAGTTAACATGGATGATATACATGTTTCTAAGGATGGGAGTTTTCCTTTTCCTTTTTCTATATTAATTCTGAATAATAAAGTAGAAGCTACACTCACTAATTGTTGAAATTTAACCTGGTCAATAGGAATATAAGATTTGTGTAAGTACCAAATTATAATATATTGTAAATGAGGCAAAACAATTTTATACTGTTGTTGTTGTTTGTGTTTATGGGCATTATTAAAATTTACAGTTTCATAATCAATGTTAAATGAATTTATTGGAATGACATAGGCTATAGTTTTATATTTCTTTTTATTTTGTGTTATATACAAGTTAGTAGATGAGTTTAAGAGTTTATTGGAATAAACATAAATCGTCATTTAATACAGTCATCACAAAAGTGATGAGATTCGATTGACTCATCTGCAAGTCTTCGTAATGTTGGTATTTGGAGGAGGTGTAGTGGTTTATTTGACTGGTGACATTTATAACAACATGCTACATTCTTACTTTTTTCCAGTTGACGCCATTTTTCAACTCTCTGGTATATTGATAAATTCGGATGGACTGTTTTTAAAAGGTGTTCTGGAGAAATGTACTTTAAGAGAGGTTCCATAAAAGTATCAAAATTATGTAATTCCATATTATCGAAATCAAAACTGGCATTCATTTTTTATCTAAAGGGTTTGGTTTTCAACGATGTTTGAGGTTTTAAGCAATTCTATAATATTTTTTTGTATCTCTTGACTTTTATAGACATCATTCAAAATCAATGTTGGATTATATGAGTGAATAATTTTTCTTAAAATGTGGCGTACTTTATCTCGTCTTTCACAACCCCACATTAACATCACACACATTGTCACGGTTACAATGATACCATACATAGTAGGAATGACGCTGTATTTATCTCGTTTAGGCAAACGTGTAAAATATCGGTTAGAAAGATATTGAACATATCTTTTATAATTGAGTTTTGATTTAGATATTTGTTTAGAAAAGACATCACAGATATTTTCGGAATGAAATACTGGCATCGGTTCTGTGATTATAGAATATATATTTAAAGAAGGAAGAAAAAGGCCTCCGTAATCAATTAATTTAATTCGATGAATGTCATCATTGGATATAAATACATTTTGAGGATTAATATCGTAATAAGTACCTGATATATATTTGTCAGTAGTATTATATAAGACTAATTGAACATCAATAAGTTGTCTAAGAACTGTAGTAAGCAATTGTTGACGACAATACTGATCATTTTTCAATAAGTCGACTTTTTTCCTTAGTAAGATCCAATCGCGTGGGTTTAAGTATTCCATTTCGATAAAGTAGCCTATAGATTTAGATTTGAAAGGACATTTATACTCAATATTATTCAAAGAATGAGGAACTTTTGTAGGTTGTGATGACTCTATAAATTTACCTTGTGGACAGTGTATTACACTATAGGCAGTTTCGACCATAAACACACGATACACTTGAACAAAGAATGCCTTTCTGATATTTTCATCAAGACGTGCAATGTTTTCAATCTCCATTAAAAAATCCCTTTTCCGGCGAAAACTCTTTCGAGCCACAAATGATTGTAGATACTTTTTTCCTCGTTAGTGCTTCTTCTTAGAAGATTTAAAAAGTTTGGAAGCCGTGTGTGGGTAAATATTTTGAAACACATGTATTTGATGTGGTAATCTAGGATCAAGAAGTTCAATAGTAGGTACTTGGACAAGATCAACTTTACCATAGGCACCTTTCCCTAAATGACGTTTGTGGGTATTAGATGTAAAACGAATATGATTAGATATTCTATTATTTAGTGTTTCACATTCATCAGGATTAGTCAATTTGTTTTTCCCCTTAATGACTTTCATTTTTTAATTATTTATGATATAATCCCAACTTGAAAACGGATACCAAACCCAACTCTTATAAGTCTTATGAAATTTTGATAGAAGGTATAAAAAAAGAAAAACGTATATATATTAAATATATCATAACTATATATAATACAACAGTTTTTGTTTTTCATATATTATAATACAAACACGGTCATGACAAATACAACTGAAAATATTTGAAGTAATTCACAAACTATTGGACTGAAATGGAGGAATTTATCAAGAAAGGTAATCAAACATATCCTAATCTCTTAAAAATATATTCTTTGGCAACATATATTAGAAGATAATTATGAACTGTAATGGTATAACCAATGTTTCTTTCTTCTTTGTAGATAACTTGGAGTTTATTAATGGAGACATTACTGACCCTGTATATAGAAGCCCCAATATAGCGCTTGTACAAATACTCAACTGTGTAGCTGTTAAATCTCATGGACTTTCTCAGATTCTTGCTGAGATATATCCATACTGTGGTTCTTATACACGACGCCGGGCAATAGGCACTTTAAACCGTGCTATGCTTGAAGATAGATCTCAACCAGGAAATATTGAGATTTGTCATCCTAACACTGTAACAAAGGGACCAGTAGTTATAAATGTTTTTGGGCAGTTTTATATGGGGAAGGAGAAAAATCAAAACCTTTATACTAAAAGACTCATACAGCAGTTACAGCAGTCGTGTACTGTTGATGTTGGACCTAAAGGAAGAAATCCTAGACATTTAGAACCTTTCGATCATCAACTTTTATCTGGCCTTTTAAAAGATACATCCCAAAACAGGATTTATTGGTTTAATGAAGGTCTAAATAAATTAGCAGTGCAAGTATCTAATGGAAAATACAGTTTGGTAATTTTTCCATCGTTAATTGGGTGTGGATTGGCTGGTGGAAACTGGGAAAGAGACTACTTACCAGCAATTATAAAATTTTCTAGACAGGTCTACCCCTTTGGTGTAAGAGTTAAAATTATAAACAAAATTATGTCAAAGACATCATAACAATGAAAAGAATAGTTAAACTTCCTAATTTATATATATATTTTTTTTCATAGGTTCCCCCCTTTATGACAAAAAAAAAAACAGGACAGTGTCATTAACATAAATAAGACGGACCTCCACCCTCCCTGGTCAATTGTTGTTGTGTAATGATTTAATCCTGACAACAGAATGAACCAGTCAGTGGGTTTAGATATGTTCCCTAAAACTTTATGAACTGATTGAGGTGAGAGAGACCATAGTTACTAATTGAAGAAATTTTATCTCTACCCTTCTACCACTACTACTACTACTACTACTACTACTTCCATCCTACTCTTATTTACCCTATCACTTTTCAGACATCTTTCTACATACCAAACTCGAGAAAAGTGCTGTTTTTTTTTTTTTATTTTTTTTTTTTAGAATAGTTAACTATGGAATAAAGAGCTTTTTCCCCTTGTTTACAACTCCATTTCTTCCCCCTTTTTTTTTTAATTAATATTAATATTATCTTTCATATTTCTTCTAGGTTTAATATGGAATTATCCCTGGGGAAATGTCCAAGGAGAAGACATTTAAAAAAAAATATATACAAAATATCAAATTAAAAAAACTCAAGAGGTTGCCAACTTTTTTTGACTTGCAAGATTTCTCCTACAAGGTCAAGATTACAGCAGAATATCAAAGTGAGAAACATCATAGAAATTATGACAGAAGCAGAAAAGGCATTGTTAACTATTATATTTAATTGTTCACCAAATATCAGATCAATTGATACTGATATAAATCTGTTTGAAAATGAACATGATTTTAGACAAGACGAGTGTTTTGAAACTAAGAATAATTCTACAGTCCTGGTTAAAATACCATTTTTGAAAAAATATCAAACAAACCTGGTGTCCAACCGACTCTGGGGACCTGATAATAAGGACGTTGTCATTGATATATCAATTAAACACGGTTCCCTTAAAACTATCAAGAAAAATGTCATTCGTCATCAAATTGTATTTTGCTCCATTTGTTTAGATATGAATGGGTCAGGTGACATGGTTTTTATGTTTGATGATTATATGGTTGGATGTGGTCACAGTATTTGTCCTCAATGTATGTTTACATTATCCGCCAAAATTTTGTTGGGTAAAAAATCTACAGGGAAATTTGATTATAATAATTATGGCTGCCTTAGATATATGAATAATTCTTATGGGATGTACTCTTTTTTATCAAATATTATCTACAAAGATGAAATATTGTGTCCACTTTGTAAGCAAATAGTAAAAAGTGTGTTTGTGTTGAATATGCATCATCTAAAATGTAGCATTAGGGAATTTTCTCGTAAGTATGCCCAAATCTTATTTTGGGGTAATCAAACTGACAGGCTGTTTTTAGAAGCCACAACTAGTTTTATATATGGAGTGGAGCAATTGGCAGTCACTGATTTGTATATAGAAAGATATATTATGGAAAACAGTTGGATTTTTGACGAATATGTGACACCAGTTACCCTATACCTTAACTTTAATGAAACACTTTCAGAGATGAAACTTGTTTTTAAGAGTTTACAGCCATATTTATTAAAACTAGCCTCTAAAAATTCTAATGATCCATCAAATAGAAAATACTTATTATTCTTTAACCAACTTTGTCATAGAAAGTGGGGTGAACAAATCATGAGACCAACATTCATTAAATAAAACAATTAAAAAAAATGTTTTTTTGTAAATAAATGTATATGTATGTGTTATTTGTACCTCTGTTTGGGTTTCAATCAGAGGGCATCAATTTCTCAGGCAGCAACAGGTACCACCTAGGGTTCATATTCATATGACAACCCAAGGCTAGCCATCACCACCTCAGTTGCAAGGTCCACCGCAGGTACAGTCACAGTTGCCACCCCAGGGCCCACCTCAGGCACCAATGCTGTAAAAACTCTAGTCTGAAAAGTTAAAATGTCATCCTTACCACATTTCCATATCATATTTTTATTTATTTTATATATATTTTTTTTTCTTTTTTTTTTATAATGATGATGATGATGATGCTGATGAGGAGGAGGAGGGTGTAATTATTTCTTTCTTATGTTTTCTCATTTGAAACTGTGTTTGGTTGAAGTTGTAGCTGGTTAGATACATAATCCAAATCTGTATCTACAGTATTTTTTAGTCCATCTGTGAGCGTGCAGGTTGTGCAGTGTGCTCGCAGAGTATATCAGAATCCTAAAACAAAGAAAAAAAAGTGTCCTTTTTTTGTAAGTAAGTATATGAAACATATAAATAAATAAATAAATAAATAGCATACACGTTAACCTTTTAAGTTAATGTGTTTTTTTTTCAGAAGATGGGTGAGAGGGAAAAAGGTAAGAAGATCTTTATGCAGAGGTGTGCACTGTGTCACACTGTTGAATTAAACGGCAAGCACAAAACTGGACCCAATCTAAATTGCCTCTTCGGGCGCCAAACTGGTCAGGCTTCTGGCTATATTTACACTTATGCCAACAAGGCCAAGAGTATCACGTGGGACAAAGATAATCTGGATATCTACTTGACCAACCCCAAGAAATTTATTCCAGGCACAAAGATGGTGTTCGTTGGTCTTAAGAAGAAGAATGAGCGTGCAGACTTGATTGCTTACCTGGAAACCTCCACCAAGTAGAGCAAGCATTAATATTTTTGTGGTCTCACCACTTTAAATCAATAAATCATCCTGCTATCAAAATTTACTAAAAAAAAAAAAAAAAAAGAAGGGCAGTAAAAATTACAAAACGTTGCTCAAAGAGTGGAGGAGACAGCTGGTTGCCCGGAGTAGATGGTAGCAGTATCAGCTGAATTATATAAATATCAAGTAGTCGAAGGCTACTCTCACATTTTACATCCACTGACGGCCAACCAACACACACTTCGCTACTCTTCCATCCAATAGAAATTTAGTAGCCACATTCTTACTAATATTTGGAATATTCAGGTGTACAAAGTGTGATGATATATGTTGTATTAGGCTAGGAAATCTTGACCGAATTCGACGAAGAGCGAATTAATTGCTCGAATAGTGGCGAAAGAATACGGATCATTTTATGTAGAAAAGGTAAACCGCGTACTTTTCATAACCCGAAATCCCCATCTCTTTATGGACCTCATTCAAACGGGAGAAAAGGAAGAAATCTGTCATTTTATTATAGAAGACGAAGGTTTATCATCATCACCACCACCACCACCATATAAAAGCACCTACAACCCAAATACTTTGCAGGCAATGTGCGTCAATCAATTTGTGAATTCCTTTTTGGATATTACTAGAATGGGATATTGGATCATGGCCTGCTTACGTAGAGCAATCAACACCAACCGTAATATTCCTCATTTATTTAAACTCCAATTAATCAACGAAGTTCAACGGAATCTAATAATTAGATCGTGGGAAAGAGCAGTGGCAGATGAATTGAATCAAAACAATTTTTCAAAAAAAATCACCAGGCCTTAGAGAGAATATCATTAGGATGTTATTGATTGTAACGGAATAAAAATCTGGAGAGGATTGAACAAACTGACAAAACCATTAAAAAATATCTCTCATCATTATTTCATGATAATTAAATTTAATGTGGGAATCATTAATATTATCATTTATTAACTTATATAACTTATAAGCTATAAATAATTATCTTATTAGATTATGTCTCAGGGGTAAATAATATAATCCAGGAATTTTTTTTATGTTAAATTTTTCATTATTTATATGTTCGATATCTTTATTAATGAAAAGTTCCTCTTTTTTGTTCACATTTTTTTAAATCCTTTAAATAATCAATTCTAATACTTTCTCGAAATGATCTGCCCTAGCAACAAATAGGGAATTAATTATTGGCTAAGATTTATTGTCATATGAATTTTTTATTATATATTTGTGATAGAATTTAATCAAATAAATCCCAATAACATATGGTCTTTGTTTCAAGGTTATCTGACCACGGCATAGACAAACAAAGACTACTTTTTTTTCCGTGGCATAACGTGTCGATGTTAATGTACTATTAGATCAAAGATCAAAGTGACTGACTGAACTCTGGCCGATGGTAGATTTAACCAGTTCAGTTATCATTTTCTGCACTTCAGAAGAGTTCATCATTTGAATAAAAGGTTACTAAAATATGTTCTCGTTTTTGGTAAATGAATGGATGGATAGTTAGTGAAATTCTAAATTTTTATTACTTTTATACTTCTTGTCAATTTGTTTTTCCTAATTTGTGATAATATTTGCTGAAAACTTTGTTCTGGTTGAATCTATACTTAAATTTTTTTTCACACTCATTGTACATAAAGGGATTTACTCCTACTAACATTCGGAATACTCATTTGCACAAAGCTTTTAAAACCATGGTATCCATGTTTCCCTTTAAATCTTTTACATCTTCGATTACATCAAGTTCCCAAATAAAAAAATATGTAGACAAATATTTTTCAATTGGTTTAAATATTACTTTAGAACCATCTATAAGTAAATTAATACAATTTAACCCCCAAATTGTAAATGTTTATGCTATTAAAATATGGATGGGATCTACTCAAGAAGGATATCCTGCGGCATCCCAATTGCAATTTATACTGCGAGTCTTATTTAATGAGGCTGAAAATTATTGTTCTTATATGTTTGTAGAATTCTTCTCTAACATTGACCAAAGAAGCATCATGTTCTGTGAACATAATTTCAAGTACCCCCATGATCCGGATTACTTAATAGTGCCTATCAAGGGATATAGGTCCTACGCCAAAGATCCTTCCATATTTCTAATGATGATACAAGCTTCCAAGCAGGAACGAAAAGCTCTGAGAGAGATGATGATAGCAGACGGAATATCGATTCCATCGTCATGTAACAAAGTTGATCAGGCAGCGCTGAAAAAGCTTATGTCTATAAAACAATATTTGAATCGGCATTATTATTTCAGGCACATGATGTTTAAAAATATACGTTGGAAATTAACCCGAGATGTGAGAGCTTACGAAGCATGGTTTAAAAATAAAAAATGGCTTAAATACGTTAATCGCAGGATGATTCGACATAAACCCTATTGTTTACATGATGGGTTTGCATATTATCATCACAAGCCTCGTCAAGATATAATTTATAGGGACCCCAACTATAAGCGTTGTTATCCTTATGGGGTACCCGAATATTGTAATAAATGGTCTGAAAATTATACATTTCGGGTTTTCAGTGATGGTGATAAAAAGTGTGATGATATATGTTGTATTAACATAGGAAAGCTTGACAGAATTTATCATTTAAATTCTGCGAAGAGAGAATTAATTCCTCAAATAGTGGCGAAAGACTATGCAAAGACTTAATGTAACTCGTTCACATGTCCAAAACAGTAGTGACATATTTATTGGGATTGTGTAAGAGACACAAAGCACTGTGTAGTATTTTAAGTTATTTTACTGAATTGATTATGTTATAAAATATTTGTTTATTATTCTTATAATAAATAAATCTTGAAGTTAGGAGCAAATGCTAAAAGTATAAATAAAAACCATTGATGAATCTTATAATATACTATAACGTAATAATGCCAAACCAATTAATTCACATATTTCTTTACATTACAAAGGAAACTTAAGTAACTGAATGGACTCTGGCCGAAATCAAGGCCTTTAAAAACGTATTCGTCTTTCGTTTTGTATAGATCCTGTTGATCATTTCATTTACTGACGACGTCATTATACTTGGCTTCAATGCCCCCACCATCATTATTACCCCCTCCTCTCATATTATTTGAGATAACTAAAATTAAGTCAAATGGTATAAAAAGGGGAACTAATCATTATTAAAAGTACAAGTTTTCAACAACTATTGTCACTAATTAGAAATTAAATTTTTGTAAGAAGTGTATAAAAGTAATAAAAATTTAGAATTTCACTTAACTATTACATTCATTTGCCCAAAACGAGCACAGTAATAATAAGTATAATGACGTCGTCAGTAAACGAAATGATCAACTATATTTTATTCTTTAGAAAAGAGTATGATGCTGCAAAACTTAAACATATCTTAGTAACCTTTTATTCAAATGATGAAATCCTAGCTACCAAAAAAATTTGGGTATCATGTAATAATGGTAAGTGGTGGCCATTGGGAGTAGAAGAATTTAATTATCCACATAAGATGGATTACAATGATCTATACAAAACGAAAGACGAACACGTTACTTCTATTTTTAAAGGCCTTGATTACCTGGAAACCGAAGGTAGATTACCGAAACCTTCAATAGATTTGAGTAAATATCCCCAATATGAATTAACCACCCATATAACTGTTATTGAGGTGCTAACTAAATTGTCGAGGCTTCAAGATAATGTGGATCATTTACAAAATGTTGCCTTGCGACTAACGGAAGAAGTACGTAACTCTGAAATACAGAAAATGATAACTGAACTGGTTAAATCTACCATCGGCCAGAGTCCAGTCAATCACTTAAGTTCCCTTTCTAATGTAAAGAATGATATGTGAATTAATTGGTTGGGCATCATTACATTATAGTATAGTATAAGATTCATCATGTGTAGGGGGGTGAAGGGGGTAGGATTTAGAGTCTTTGATCCAATAGTACATTAACATCGACACGTTATGCCACGGAAAAAAAAGTAGTCTTTGTTTGTCTATGCCATGGTCAGATAACCTTGAAACAAAGACCATATGTTATTGGGATTTATTTGATTAAATTCTATCACAAATATATAATAAAAAATTCATATGACAATAAATCTTAGCCAATAATTAATTCCCTATTTGTTGCTAGGGCAGATCATTTCGAGAAAGTATTAGAATTGAATATTTAAAGGATTTAAAAAAATATGAACAAAAAAGAGGAACTTTTCATTAATATAGATATCGAACATATAAATAATGAAAAATTTAACACCAAAAAAATTCCTGGATTACATTATTTACCCCTGAGACATAATCTAATAAGATACTTATTTATAGCTTATAAGTTATACAAGTTAATAAATGATAATATTAATGATTCCCACATTAAATTTAATTATCCGCCCAATCTTAGCAGAAGACAGTTAATTTATTGGAAAATTTACGATATGTCAGGATTAACAGCTGATAATAAATTTATCTGGTATGAAATTTTTTTTACACAATTTCACAATCAGGATATTGTAATTGACGAAGATTTTGGGGTATATTCCCCATTTAAAATTGAAGGGGCCAAAATGATAATATATATTAACACTGTGGTAGACTTATGGTTTTTTCTTTTAGATGGGGTAAGAAATGTTGAGCAAAGTTTAAGTGAGTATATTATTAGAAATTGTTTAACATATGAACAAACATTTGAAGTAAACAAAAAATCAATTACAAATATTGATATGTACATTAAAATCGATGAAGTCATGAGATATGATGAGAATATAATTGAGCATCTTATTAGTAATTATGAAAAAAATAATAATTGGTCAAAACTAAGAAATATATCACTATCTACAGCGTGGGACATGCATTGTGATTTATTAGAACAATTTACTAGTATTATAAATAAAATTAAAAATCCAATAGAAACAATACCAAGAGATGCCAAATTTTATTCTTATCTTTCCCCTGATTATGTAGTAACTAAAATGGTGGCTTACCTCTCACAAAAAAGGGAAAATATTACTATTTGGAAAAATCAGTACCAAAACTACTCCATAAAAAAGAATGGCATTATTAAAAAGAGGAGAAATCGGGGGGTGTTGAAAGATCAAGTTGTAGAAAGGGAGGAAGAAGAAGAAGAAGACAAAGATTACATTTGTACAACATAGCAATGATGAAATAATGATGAAAGATATTTTTAATGGTTATGTCAGTTTGTTCAATCTTCTCCAGATTTTTATTCCGTTACAACTTTCCAATCATAACATCTTGATGACAAAACTAAACCTTTAATAATGAATGATGACAAAACTAAACCTTTAATAATGAATAATTCAAATAGATAATCACTTTTGAGCCTAGAATTAGAAAAATAAACTAAAAGTTGTAAAGAAGGATGAGCTTTAGTCAAAAACTAATCTGGTATTAGGGAGACAGGGGAAACCTGGCAAGGATAACCTTGGAAAGGACGTTATATAAAGAGACTCCGACAACTTGGCGGTCCACATTCTAGAACTAACTAAGTACAGTAGTCACAACCAAAAAGTGCAGTATAGGATTTGCCCATTACAGTCATAAGTCAATTATGAACCAACAACCCCATCTTCATCCTGTAGCCGATTGCTTGCTGGAATATTCCAGAACTATATCTGGTTGTAGCAACATAGATCCTATTCGCCTACTAAATATTTGGAACAGCCTCAGGGTCGATAACAACCTTCGCCCAATAAATATAACACCGGACACTCTGAACATAATTGACCCAAACCGGTTTCCTATCAACAACCCAACTTTACATGCTCCTGAGACATCCAATCCCCCCCTCCCATTATCTTGTTCACCAATCCAAAGTCCCCCAATTACTCCAGCTGAACTCTGTAACAATCACCTCATCAACTAATGATCTTAACCCACCCTCTAAGAGAACATAGAAAATCGATTAGATCAGCAGAAATAACAAGATCCAACAGTGACAATGATTCATCTGAAGATTCATCTGAAAAATCGTCCAAAAGTGGAGTGGACTCATAGGATGAAAAATCTCCAGATCAAGTAAGTAATTATCAAAAGGTATCAAAGCCGAGGAAGAAAAAAATATTGTTTAAAATAGGTGGTAAAAGAACTGTAAATTATCTGAACATAGCAAAAATCATAGTGTTGATTTTAAACATTACTGGACAATGTTGATGATTTAGTAGTTGGGGTGTTGATAACCGGTGGTGATGATGGTGATGGTGGCTAAAGTCGAGGGGTGCTTGGGATATATATAGCTGAGCGGAAAGGGTTTAAATATTTGGGAGAGAGAGAGAGAGAGAGAGAGAGAGAGGTGACATCATATTTTAAAGGATGTGGTAACGTCAGATGATAACAAAACTTGTCCAGAGTATATAAACAGATGACTGTTACAGCTTAACCAGCACTACACAACAAGTCTTTGACTGACTATAAAGCTTATCCATCTTTACAACTGAAGAGTTGCTCACTTGAAACATAAAGTATTTTTTTTTTTTTTTTTTTTTTTTTAATTTTGTCATTGTTTATTGTTTGAGTCTTTATTTGGTTCATTTTGAAACATAAGGTATATTTTAAAAACTTTTTGTTTAATTTTTTGTATCACTATTTAATTCTTTAGAAAGGATTGTTTTAATAATTCTAGGCTTTTGTTCTGTATCAGACGTTTTTGTTAATTAATTTTAAAAATATTTAGGATAACGATTTAACTGATTTTGTTTTTTCGTAGATGAAAGAAGTCTCTCAACATCGCTGTCGTCGTTCACGTCGATCGAAGAATGATAAATATCTTCTACCCCAGAAAATAAAAAGAGAGGATGCCCAGAGGTATGGACAACTTGGTAACAAAAATTGTGGCCCACATACGAACCCCTATAGATGGATGGTTGGTTTTAATACTGAAGAAAAGAAAGGAAGGATCTTAAGGAGCAAACCATGTTCTTATATATGCACCTTATTTATCACATTCGATCCATTTAATCCACATGAAGATGGACTATTAGACTGGGATATTAACATTGAGATAGAACGTAATTTAAATACATCCTGCCTTGAAATTCAATTTGAAGGCAAGGATTCAGAATGTGATTTTGTGGATCTGAGAGGACATTTTGGACTAACTGATCTCAAGGAGATATTTAAAAGAATAATATATATTCTCCCAGAAGTCGAGCTATCCAAAATATTCAAAATAATCCCATCCTTTAAAGATGAAAAGGTTTTAAAGCATACTGAAAAGATTAAAAGTCATTTCACAATTGAAAAGTATAGGTGTAGATTTTCAAATTTTTTTAGGGTTCTATTCAAACCTGTCATTGTTACTAAATTGGAGTATTTGCTTGGTAAATAACAGTGTATGTAATTTGGTACTAAGTTGGATTTGTGCTGATTGATTGATGAGGTATGGGGGCAAGAGTTGTTTGTCACCTAATTCATATATCTTATAGGATCTAAGTTGGATTTGTGATGACAGGAAAATATTTATTATTTGTTTGTCGAACTTTATTAAGCTTTGTTTATTAGACAAATCAGGTCTCGCATAGTAGGCAGAGTACTGCGTTCTAGCTAGTATGCAAGGCCCGATTTACCACATCGTCAGTGGGATTTTCGTTATTAAACAAACAATTTGTACCCCAATCATTGATTTAACATAAACTATATGATATACATTTTACATTGAAATATTTTTTTTTATATACCACCACTACAAAAGCTCTAAAGTCCTCCATATTATTGTAAAAAAAAAAAGAGAGATAATGTTTACTGAAAAATGAGTAGTAGTATTAAGGGATAAAGTAAAAGTTGTTCAATTTGTTTATAAATTTATTTATGAAATGGTTATAGAAAGAGCTGCAACTGGTCCTAGTTTCAGCATCACACCCTAAACAGAAAAGGAGAAAAAAAATACACAACGTATTATGCAACGAATTTTCAACATTTTCAAATAATTTCAGGGAACACATGTGTCAACAAAAATATTTCTATAACAATCAGATATTAAATTTAGCACATAATAAAGGATTCTATTGATCAGTTTTATCAAAAGAAGTGTTTAGTGCAATAATATAATTATTCAAAGTTACCCTTCCAAAAATATGCAATATTTGATGTTTAATCAACAAATGGACTTTGGACTAAAATGTCTCAATAGGTTTGTAGAAGCACAAACTCTATAAGGTGTAATTTGCATGTAAATTGATTAATAAATGAAAGCTGAGAAACACCTTGAAGTTGTAAATTACTTACCTGAGTAACATCGAGGGGTTGAGGATGTGTGTGGAGGGTCGAAGCGGGGTGTGGCTGCTGCGTCATGCCTCTCACAGCTGAGGCGGGGAGGCCGCCTGTATCTTCACTTGATAATAACCTCCCTTGTGCTACAGCGTCTCTCCTTTCCAGCCAACGACGGCGACCGCGTGTCAAATTGGCTACTCTTGCATTCAGACCCTTCCGTTTATAGGTCATTGTGCGCTAGACGCTACAAAAGCGAGATTCCAGGAGCAAAAATGGAGCGCGCATCAACACCCTCCACTCTCAACAGGACACAACATGTGACTGGTAGCTGGCTGCCTCTCCCACCCCCGCTAGGAGACGGTTGCCATTGAGTGTATATTTGTTGTCATATATACAGAGTTATTTCCGACGTTATTACGGAAAAATTGACGTTTAGAACGTACGACGCAATACTCTTGGTGCGCCACAGCCGCGGGGCACCGGATTCTGCACAATTACGCATGGAAATGTACCATAAATACTTTAATTTATATCATAACATTCTCGGGTTTGCGCCAAAGTGTTGCCAGAACGTTGCAGTATTTTTATAAATTTTTCAAAAAGATTCGATTTTTCCGAATTTTTGCGATGATAAGTCCCCTTAAGAAGATGAAAATATTACATAATATATAATTAATGAATAATGAATAGTTCATTCCCTTTTTTGAAAGGAGAGGGAGTATTCCAAAGTGTAATTTATTTTATGTTTGCCGTACAAATTAATTAAATGTTTAAATGGTGGTGAAAGAATATTCATTTTTCTGAAACATATTCTTCATAGACCTCTCTCATTCAAACGAAGGAAAGGGAAACTAAAGTCACTGTTTAATTTTACACAACAAAACATTTATCTTCATCATCAGCATGTCAAAAAAAATGACAAGAGCAAGGTAATAGTAGTATACAAGACAAAGAACGCAATGAGTTTGTGATTTAAATTTTTACATTGAACGACAATTACATTATTACAATGTGTACTACAATATTGACCTACCTTATGTTAAATGTGGTTAAGAACTTATTACTGTGTCTTTGAAGCTATACAAAAATAATAAAAACATCTCGAGCATAAACATTGATATAAAAATTAAATAATAATTTATATTTATAAGAAATAATGTCCGTCTACGATGACATAACCATGGCACAACTAGCCAGATTAAGAAGACCATGGAGAACTTTTATATCTTCGATTAAATACGACGATGAACTAACAAGAATGATATATCTATATTATGCCGATAGACTTGATATTACTCTGGAATTACATTGCAATGTACCACCACCAATGGTACATCGTGTGCATAAAACATACAGTGTATCAATAACGCCAGTAACTCTTTATTCGATAAAATTTTAGATGGGAACGAATAAAAAAGGGTATCCCGTGGCATCAAAATTGCAATTTATAATGCGAGTTATGGTAACTGACAGGAAAACGGGAAAATATTATTATTTGTTTGTAGAACTTATCGCTAACCGCGACGAACGGCGTACAATGTTCTGTAAATTCAATTTAAATAAATCTTCTTTGTATGACCAAAATGAAAGACTCGAATGCCAAACCCATGTAAATGGATATCGATCCTATGCTAAAGATCCGCTTGTATTTCTGACGATGATACAAGCGTCTAACGAAGAAAGAGAAGCTCTGAAAGAGATGATGAGAGCCGAGGGAATAAGAATCCCTTTATCATCATCATCATCATCATCATCTTATTCATATAATAAAGTTTGTCAAACTGCAAAAGAGAAGCTTTTGAGATTGAAACAATATTTCAATCGACATTATTACTTTAGGTATATGATGTTCGACAATATACAGTGGGAATTAACCAGAGATACTATTGCTTTCGAAGCATGGTTATATGGCCAAGAATGGTCTGAATACGCTCATGAAAAGAGAATTCAACACAAAAATATTGCTTGTTCAACGACAGAGAGTTTCAACTAACAAAGTTGCACATGAAACCCAGTTTTAAGTTTTTTTTTAGAAGGTTCGTGCATATGTATGACTGTGGGAAAATTGGTTACACCATACTTTGGAATAAGGACACTACTACCACATATCTGGTATTTAGAGATTGTGAGGAAGAATACTCTGAAATTTTTTGTGGTACTGATCATTTGTTAAATCACATCGACAGAGTGTATCATGTGAATCAATTTGGTAACTGGTGGCATGATGATGGTGATGGAAGAAACATGGAACCATGTGTGAATTCATATGATGAACTAATTGCACGCATGCATGTGAAAAATTATGGAAAAATGTATTTCGAAATGATCATAGTAACTTATAGCACCCCATTCGACGTACTATCTGAATGTATTCTTTTTCTAACCCGAGATCTCAAACTCTTTGTGGATATTATTCAAACGGGGAACAAGGATGAAATTTATAGTTTTATCGTTCGAGACGAGGGTTTATCAACATCTCCGCACAAATATGACAATCGTTTACGAGCTATATGTACTCGGGCAGTTACAAGTTATTTTTTGGATGTTAGAACAACAGAATAGGGTTGGACAGCGGCCACTCTGTGCGAAGAAATGGTTTCCACCCTCCAGATCCCGGATTCCTTTAAATATCAATTTATCGATGATGAACTTAAATGGAGTCTAATGGTTAGTTCCTGGAAGAGAGCCGTGGAAGATTTGACATTAGATGATAATATAGCTGAACGGAGCAAGGTTGCATTTATGGCTAAATCACAAAAACTGGATAAATTGATAGATGAAAAAATAGCCGTCACACTGGAGTACTTGAGCCAGCAGGGATGTCTTGATGAGTTGGATATATATACATTATTTTATGCTTCTTTAGTAAAAAATCCTATTATAAACTTGGATTATGCTTCTTTGGCCGAGAAGTGGTGAAGAAAAAGATGATTTGAGTTGGAGTAAATTATCTTCTGTATAATTCAATCATAATATGGGGAACCATTAAAGAACAATAAATGAGGGCGCTGGGGCATCTTCCCCCTCTCACAGTAGGGAAGTAGGGGAGGGGGGGGCCATCTTCCCGCTCTCACAGTAGGGAAGGAGGGGAAGGGGGGGGGCATCTTCCCGCTCTCTCAGTAGGGAGGTGAAACATGTGTATGGGTGTACTCCTGTCCGTGGTGGTTCCCTATTTACTACCGGGTGAACAGGAGCACCAGGGTGAAAGAAAATGACCATTTGTTTCTGCCTTTTTTTCCGGGGATCAAACCCGGGCCCTTAGGACTACCACCCTAGAGCGCTGTCCACTCAGCCGCCAGGCCCTGTGTACTCGCCTAATTTTGCTTGCCTTGCGGGGGTTGAGCTCTGGCTCTTTGGTCCCACCTCTCAACTGTCAATCAACTGGTGTACAGATTCCTGAGCCTATTGGGCTCTATCATATCTACATTTGAAACTGTGTATGGAGTCAGCCTCCACCACACCACTGCCTAGTGCATTCCATCCGTTAACTACTGACATTGAAAAAGTTCTTTCTAACGTCCCTGTGGCTCATGTGGGTACTCAATACCCACCTGTGTTCCCTTGTGTGTGTACCACCCGTGTTAAATAATCCATCCTTTTCTACCTTATCAATTCCCCGTGTGCGTGTGTGCGTGTGCGGTAGACACGCTTTGCCCGCAGATAGTATCAGTTAAGCCTTTCCAGGTGTAAAGAGATTGAAAAGCTTGCAAGCCCTTTTATCGGGAGAAGCCAACGTGTTTTGCTCGAGTGTTCGTGTCTTGAGTAAACACGGTCGTGTCGCCGCCTGGTTGATTATGCTTGAGGAAGGCAGGTATCAAGCAGGAGAGAGGGAAGGAGGTGGGTAGGCGGGGAGGTGTTAGGGGTGAGGTAATGTGCAGTATCTCCCTCCTTGTCTTCTACTCTCATCCCTCCCAGCCTATGTAGAAAAAAATCACTCAACCAACGTTACCAGGTTTTTGTAAAATACACACATTGAGGAGCATTGGCCAACTCAATTCATACATTTTGTATGGTTTAGTGACGGTGACGACCACTGCTATTTAATGAAACTCGTTCACGTGTCTAAAACAGTGGTGACATATTTATTGGGATTGTGTAAGAGACACAAAGCACTGTGTAGTATTTTAAACTATTTTACTGAATTTATTATGTTATAAAATATTTGTTTATTATTCTTATAATAAATAAATCTTGAAGTTGGGAGCAAATGCTAAAAGTATAAATAAAAACCATTGATGAATCTTAGTAATGTAATAATGCTCAACCAATTAATTCACATATCATTCTTTACATTAGAAAGGGAACTTATGTGACTGACTGGACTCTGGCCGATGGTAGATTTAACCAGTTCAGTTATCATTTTCTGCACTTCAGAGTTATGTTCTTCTTCCGTTAGTCGCAAGGTAACATTTTGTAAATGATCCACACTATCTTTAGTTAGCACCTTAATAACAGTTATATGGGGTAGTTAATTTATATTGGGGATATTTAGCCAAATTTACCTATTTTTTTTTTTTACATGATTCATGCTATTATTGACTAATTTATATTATTAATACGTGTATATTAATTTTATTTAACAGTTCTAAAGTGATATATATATATATATAGAAATAGAAATTTAGTAGCCACACTCCTACTAACATTCGAAATATTCAGCTGCACAAAGCTTTTAAAAAACCATTTTATCAATGTTTCCCTTTAAATCTTTTACATCGTCGATTACATCAAGTTCCCAAATAGAAAAATATTTAGACAAAGATAATTCTTATCTTTTAAATATTACTTTAGAACCATGTATAATTAAATTCGAGCCATTTCTTAGACACAATATTGTAATTGTAAATGTTTATGCTATAAAAATATGGATGGGATCTACTCGAAAAAGATATCCTGCGGCATCCCAATTACAATTTATACTGCGAGTCGTAGTTAAGGAGCATGAAAGATATTGTTCTTATATGTTTGTGGAACTCTTCTCTAACATTGACCAAAGAAGCATCATGGTCTGTGGACAGAATTTCCAGGACCCCTGTCATTATGACTTAGAATTGCTTATCACGGGATATAGGTCCTACGCCAAAGATCCTTCCATATTTCTGATGATGATACAAGCTTCCAATCAGGAACGAGCAGCTCTGAGAGACATAATGATAGCAGACGGAATATCGATTCCATCGTTATGTAACAAAGTTGATCAGGGTGCGCAGAAAAGGGTTATGTCCCTCAAACAATATTTGAATCGCCATTATTATTTTAGGTACATGATGTTTAAAAATATACGTTGGGAATTAACCCGAGATTTGAGAGCTTACGATGCATGGTTGAAAAATACAAAATGGCTTACCTGCATTGATGACAGGATGAAACAACATAGACCCTATTGTTTACATAAAAAATTTGGTTGTAACGACCCTCGTGAAGATATAATTTATAGGGACCCCAACTATAAAATTAGATCTCATTTGGGGGTACCCGAATATTGTAATAAATGGCCTAAAAATTATACATTTCGGGTTTTCAGTGATGGTGATATAAAGTGTGATGATATATGTTGTATTAAGCTACGAAATCTTGACCGAATTTATCCTTTAAATTGGGCGAAGAGCGAATTAATTGCTCGAATAGTGGTGAAAGAATACGGATCATTTTATGTAGAAATGGTAAACCACGTACTTTTCATAACCCGAAATCCCCATCTCTTTATGGACATCATTCAAACGGGAGAAAAGGAAGAAATCTGTCGTTTTATTATAGAAGACGAAGGTTTATCATCATCATCATCACCACCACCTCCAAATAGTTTGCAGGCAATGTGCGTCAATCAATTTGTGAATTTCTTTTTGGATATTAATAATTGGACCGTGGCCTGCTTACGTACAGCAATCAACACCAACCGTAATATTCCTTCTTTTTTAAAACGCCAATTAATCAACGAAGTTCAACGGAATCTAATGATTAGATCGTGGGAAAGAGCAGTGGCAGAAGAACCAACTAGTGGACTTTTATTTTATTAAGAACTGATTTAATGAAAAGCTATTTTACTGAATTGATTATGTTATTAAATATATATGTTTATTATTATTCTAATAAATAAATCTAAAGTTGGAAGCAAATGCTAAAAGTATAAATAAAAACCATTGATGAATCTTAATAATGTAATAATGCCCAATCAATTAATTCACATATCATTCTTTACATTAGATAGGGAACTTAAGTGACTGACTGGACTCTGGCCGATGATAGATTTAACCAGTTCAGTTATCATTTTCTGTATTTCAGAGTTTTACGTACTTCTTCCGTTAGTCGCAAGGCAACATTTTGTAAATGATCCACACTATCTTGAAGCCTCGATAATTTAGTTAGCCACTCAATACCAGTTATAAGGGTGGTTAATTCATATTTGGGATATTTAGCAAAATCTATTGAAGGTTTCGGTAATCTACCTTTGGTTTCCAGGTAATTAAGACCTTTTAAAATATCTGTAACGAATTCGTCGTTCATTGTGTATTGATCCATGTAATCCATCATATCTGGATAATTAAATTCGTCTAATCCATATGGCCACTTATCACCATTATTACATGATGCCACTATTTTTTTGGTTGCTAGGAGTTCATCATTTGAATAAAAGGTTACTAAAATCTTTGTAAGTTTTGTAGTATAATACTTTTTTCTAAAGAATAAAATAAAGTTGATCATTTCATTTACTGACGACGTCATTATGTATTCGTTTTTGGTAAATGAATGGAATAGTTAAGTGAAATTCGAAATTTTTATTACTTATATACTTCTGGCCAAAATTTAATTTCTAATTAGCGACAATAGTTGCTGAAAACTTGTACTTTTGATAATGATTAGTTCCCCTTATTTATACCCTTCGACTACTAAATAGTAGATATATTATAAATACCTTAGGATTGGGATTATCTAATTGTGTTTCTTCTTCTTCTTCTTCTTCTTCTTCTTCTTCTTCTTCTTCTCCTTTGGCTGCACTGCTACAACATGTCTCTAGGAACTGATTAAATTCATATGTGGAAGTTGTATATTATAAGGCCAGATTTGTCAAATAGGCCAGGTGTTTTTCTTTGAAAAATTGTTTTGATTGAATTACAGTGTTATACTACCAACCATATATTATACTACCATATAAATGATAATATTGGTCTCCATTATTAATTTCTACAGGAAATTCAGTAGTTGTTTCATCTGCTACTGCTCTTTCCCAAGATCTAATCATTAGATTCCGTTGAACTTCATTGATTATTTGGCGTTTAAAAAAATGAGGAATATTAGGGTTGGTGTATATTGCTCTACGTAAGCAGGCCACGGTCCAATATCCCATTCTATTAATATCCAAAAAGGAATTCACAAATTGATTGATGCACATTGCCTGTAAACTATTTGGCTTGTAGGTGTTTTTACATGGAGGTGGTGGTGATGATGATGATGATAAACCTTCGTCTTCTATAATAAAACGACAGATTTCTTCCTTTTCTCCCGTTTGAATGAGGTCCATAAAGAGATGGGGATTTCGGGTTATGAAAAGTACACCTTTTACCTTTTCTACATAAAATGATCCGTATTCTTTCACCACTATTCGAGCAATTAATTCGCTCTTCGCCGAATTTAAATGATAAATTCGGTCAAGGTTTCCTAGCCTAATACAACATATATCATCACACTTTTTATCACCATCACTGAAAACCCGAAAAATAGAATCTCTATCCCGCCAGTCATTACAATATTTGGGTACCCCCAAATGAGATCTAATTTCATAGTTGGGGTCCCTATAAATTATATCTTGACGAGGCTCGTTATAAAAAGATCCATCATGTAAACAATAGGGTTTATGTTGTTTCATCCTGCGATAAACGTAGTTAAGCCATTTTTTATTTTCAACAATGCTTCGTAATCTCTCGCATCTCGGGTTAATTCCCAACGTATATTTTTAAACATTATATACCTAAAATAATAATGCCGATTCAAATATTGTTTGAGGGACATAAGCCTTTTCACCGCAGCCTGATCAACTTTACAAAATGAAGATGGAATCGATATTCCGTCTGCTATCATCATCTCTCTCAGAGCTTCTCGTTCCTGATTAGAAGCTTGTATCATCATCAGAAATATGGAAGGATCTTTGGCGTAGGACCTATATCCCGCGATAGGCACTATTAAGCAATCCGGATCATGGGGATACTTGAAATTATGTTCACAGAACGTGATGCTTCTTTGGTCAATGTTAGAGAAGATTTCCAAAAACCTATAGGAACAATAAAATTTTCCATCCTCCCTAACTGCGCCTCGCAGTATAAATTGTAATTGGGATACCGCAGGATATCCTTCTTGAGTAGATCCCATCCATATTTTTATAGCATAAACATTTACAATTTGGGGTTTATATGGTATTTGATTTATAAATGGTTCTAAAATAATATCTATACCATGTGAACCATATTTGATGATATATTTCATTATTTGGGAATATGATGTAATCGAAGATGTAAAAGATTTCAAGGGAAATATGGATACCATGGTTTTAAAAGCTTTGTGCAACTGAATATTCCGAATGTTAGTAGGAGTGTGGTTACTAAATTTTTATTTCTATACATATAACTTTAGAACTGTTAAATAAAATTAATATACACATATTAATAATATAAATTAGTATACAATGATATTCTTCAATTGGTCAATAATAGCATGAATCATGTGAAAAAAAATGAGGTAAAAATGTTTGCTGATCAACTGCCGTTTTAGCAAAGAAAGTGGGTCGGTCAGTAATTGGTCAATTAAAAATGACTTGACCCATTGTTTATGTTGAGATGGGGGGGGGGGGAGGGAAGGAAGGTGATGACATAGGGTGCTGTCAATTGATACATATCAGTGTCAGTTGGACTTGTCCGGTATGGAGGCAGCACCTGCAATTTCTTCTCTAGGATCGTTGAAGAAGAACCACCACCACTACCTTCATCATCAACTCCTCCTTTCCCTTAACTTGTGGGCGTCACTACTATCACCATCATAAACCCCCCTCCCCCCACCTTCGTTTTATCCACAAGACTGACACTACAAGATGAAGTAGTTGCCACATAGAACCCCACTTTCTCTTAATCAATCACCACCAACGCCTATTAAGGAACCCATATAAGTGAAAATCATTTAAACATATAAGGGAGGTGTGTGAGAAAATTGAACTACAGAGGCAACCAAAAAAAAACCTATATCCAGATTCAACCATTACTTTGGTTTGCGTACACCTACTGACTGTTCATAAATATATGTGGTGAAGAATTCAGTCAGAGAATCAACCAGGCTGAATATTTGAAGTCACTCAGCAACAAAAAAAGCCCATATGTGTGATGAAGACAGTTGTATTTTTTTTATATTGTGTTAAAGATGAAAGAAGACCAAGAGCATTCTCAATAAAATATTGAGATAACAAAAATTACGGTTATTTAGTATTAAGTCGAAGGGTATTATAAAAAGGGGAACTAATCATTATCAAAAGTACAAGTTTTCAGCAACTATTGTCGCTAATTAGAAATTAAATTTTGGCCAGAAGTATATAAGTAATAAAAATTTCGAATTTCACTTAACTATTTCATTCATTTACCAAAAACGAATACATAATGACGACGTCAGTAAATGAAATGATCAACTTTATTTTATTCTTTAGAAAAAAGTATGATACTACAAAACTTAAACATATTTTAGTAACCTTTTATTCAAATGATGATCTCCAAACTACCAAAAAAATAGTGGCATCATGTAATAATGGTGATGAGTGGCCATATGAATTATACGAATTTAATTATCCAGATATGATGGATTACAATGATCAATACAAAACGAAAGACGAATTCGTTACTTGTATTTTTAAAAGTCTTAATTACCTGGAAACCAAAGGCAGATTACCGAAACCTTCAATCGATTTGGCTAAATATCCCAAATATGAATTAACCACCCATATAACTGGTATTGAGGTGCTAACTAAATTGTCGAGGCTTCAAGATAATGTGGATCATTTACAAAATGTTGCCTTGCGACTAACGGAAGAAGTACGTAACTCTGAAGTTCAGAAAATGATAACTGAACTGGTTAAATCTACCATCGGCCAGAGTCCAGTCAGTCACTTAAGTTCCCTTTCTAATGTAAAGATTGATATGTGAATTAATTGATTGGGCATTATTACATTATTAAGATTCATCAATGTTTTTTTTTAGCATTTGCTCCCAACTTTAGATTTATTTATTAGAAGAATAATAAACAAATATTTTCAATTCAGTAAAAAACTTTTTCATTGAATCTGTTCTTAAAAAAATAAAAGTTCAGTAGTTGGTTCATCTGCCACTGCTTTTTCCCAAGATCTAATCATTAGATTCCGTTGAACTTCGTTGATTAATTGGAATTTAAATAAATGAGGAATATTAGGGTTGGTGTTGATTGCTCTACGTAAGCAGGCCACGGTCCAATATCCCATTCTATTAATATCCAAAAAGGAATTCACAAATTGATTGACGCACATTGCCTGCAAACTATTTGGGTTGTAGGTGTTTTTACATGGTGATGGTGGTGGTGGTGGTGGTGATGATAAACCTTCGTCTTCTATAATAAAACAACAGATTTCTTCCTTTTCTCCCGTTTGAATGAGGTCCATAAAGAGATGGGGATTTCGGGTTATGAAAAGTACGCGTTTTACCTTTTCTATATAAAATAATCCATATTCTTTTGCCACTATTCGAGCAATTAATTCGCTCTTCGCCGAATTAAATGATAAATTCGGTCAAGGTTTCGTAGCGTAATACAACATATATCATCACACTTTTCATCACCATCACTGAAAACCCGAAATGTATAATGTGTAGACCATGTATTATAAATTCTATCTTCATACACGTCATAAAAATATTCATCATATAAACAATAGGATTTATGTTGAATCATCCTGTGATTAACGTAGTTAAGCCATTTTTTATTTTTCAACCATGCTTCGTAATCTCTCACATCTCGGGTTAATTCCCAACGTATATTTTTAAACATCATATACCTAAAATAATAATGCCGATTCAAATATTGTTTGAGGGACATAAGCCTTTTCAGGGCACCCTGATCAACTTTACAAAATGAAGATGGAATCGATATTCCGTCTGCTATCATTATCTCTCTCAGAGCTTCTCATTCCTGATTGGAAGCTTGTATCATCATCAGAAATATGGAAGGATCTTTGGCGTAGGACCTATATCCCGTGATAGGCAATTTTAAGTAATGATCAAGGTACTTAAAACTATGTTCACAGAACATGCTGGTTCTTTGGTCAATGTTAAAGAAGATTTCCACAAACATATAAGAACAATAATTTTCATCCTCCCTAACTACGACTCGCAGTATAAATTGTAATTGGGATGCCGCAGGATATCCTTCTTGAGTAGATCCCATCCATATTTTTATAGCATAAACATTTACAATTACAATTTCTTGTTGCTTTAGTCTAAATTTAATTATACATGGTTCTAAAGTAACACCTACACCATACGAACATGATTTGTCTAAATATTTTTTTATTTGGGAACTTGATGTAATCGAAGATGTAAAAGATTTAAAGGGAAATATGGATACCATGGTTTTAAAAAGTTTGTGCAGCTGAATATTCCAAATGTTAGTAGGAATGTGGCTACTAAATTTCTATTTCTATATAATATATATAACCTTGGAATTGTTAAATGAAATAAAAAAAAAATGAGGTAAAAATGTTAGCTGATCAACTATTTGTGAGTACATTCAAGCAAAAAAAACCCTTTATGTGCAATGAGTGAGAAAAAAAAATAAGTACAGATTCAATAAAAACAAAGTTTTCAGCAACTATTGTCACAAATTAATTAGCAAGAAGTATAAAAGTAATAAAAATTTAGAATTTCACTAACTATCCATCCATTCAACCAAAAAGGAGAACACATAAATTTACGTAGGGGGATGGGTCAGCTGGACTTCTCTTTGTGCAGTTTCTTTTACTAAAAACACTACATTTTCACTGGGAATCGGCATATTGTCTTATAAGGCGGTGCTAATTAGAAATAAAATTTGGGCAAGAAGTGTATATAAGTAATAAAAATTTAGAATTTCACTTAACTATTCCATTCATTTACCAAAAACGAATACATAATGACGTCGTCAGTAAATGAAATGATCAACTATATTTTATTCTTTAGAAAAAAGTATGATACTGCAAAACTTAAAAATATTTTAGTAACCTTTTATTCAAATGATGATCTCCAAACTACCAAAAAAATAGTGAAATCATGTAATAATGGTGACGAGTGGCCAAAGTGGCCATTGGGATATGAAGAATTAAACGACTTTAATGATCCAGATATGGATCATTACTATAAATACAAAACGAAAGACAAACACATTACTTGTATTTTAAAAGGTCTGGATTACCTGGAAACCAAAGGTAGATTACCGAAACCTTCAATAGATTTGGCTAAATATCCCCAATATGAATTAACCACCCATATAACTGTTATTGAGGTGCTAACTAAATTGTCGAGGCTTCAAGATAGTGTGGATCATTTACAA